>NW_024056010.1:0-300000 GCF_902713615.1 Scyliorhinus canicula | reverse complement strand
TAATTGTCCACCACCATTCATGCCTGGATGTGGCAAGACTCTAGGGGTTAGAGTTGATCCGTTGGTTCTCGAATTGCTTAGCCCTGTCTATTAATTGTTCCTTATGCTGTTTGACACATAATTAGTCCTGTATAGTGGTAATTTTTAGGTATGCCTGGTTTTGCTCCTGGCATGCTAGCCTGCACACTACTGAACCAGCGTTGATCTCCTGGCTTTGTGGTAATGGTAGAGTGCGGATATGCCGTACCCTGAGGTTGCAGATTGTGGCTGAATACAAATCTGCTGCTGCTGATGGTCCACAGCACCTCATGGATACCCAGTATTGAATTGGTAGATCTGTTTGAAGTACATCCCATTTAGCACAGTGGTAATGCCACACATCACTAAGTCGGGACTTTTTCTCCACAAGGACTGCGCGGTGGTCACTTCTACCGATACTGTCATGGACAGATGCATCTTCAACAGGCATATTGGTGAAGATGAGATCTTTGCAATTGCACAATTGATTCTATGTTGTTTTCTTCGTTAGTTCTGCAAAATCTTTGCATATATCTGCTTACAATGTAACATGTCCCTTTCCCTACCATTGCAGCAACCTGCCTATGTTCCTTTGACATTCTACACTGGGATCATGACAGGCTGCATTACAAATTCTGTATCATCTGAACATTTAGAATATGCGCCCTGTACATCAAGGTCTTGACTGGAATACATATCAGGAAGAGCAAGGGTTTCAACACAGATCCCTGGGCAACTTCACTCCAATCCTTACTCCAGTCCGATAAGCAACCCTTCATCGCCACTCTTTGCATCCTATCATTCAGTTGGTTTTGTATCCATATTGTTACAGACACTTTTGCTCCCTTAGCTCCAACTTTGCTCACACGTTTGTTGTTTGACGCTTTAACAAACGAGTTTTGGGAGTCCGTTAAAACCACATCAACAACTTTACCCTAATTAACCACATCTTCTTTCATGTCAAAAAAAAATTAAGCATGCTAGTGAAAAAATGCACGCTGGTTTTAATCTATCCATTCCACTGATGGACAATCTCATAAATTTCGGCCAGAGATCCAAATATCGAAATTACAGCGAATTGCAGATTAACGTGGCTGCTTTGTTCACCTTATTTAGTAAAATAGCAAACTGTCAATTGCTGATCTTGCTTAAAGGGAGGAAAATGGACCAGGACGCAATAAGGGAACCATATGGGCTTTAATGTGCAACTCCACCTCACGTCAGATGCTGCAGCGCCTTGGAGGTAGCCAGGATGCAGAGTTCAGCCTGTGTTCAGTGTGTCTGTGTGTTTATACAATACAGCAAAGTAACAGGCCCTTCGTCCAGTGTGTGTGTGTGTATATACAATACAGCACAGGAACAGGCCCTTCCGCCAGTGTGTGTGTGTGTATATGTGTGTGTGTATACAATATAGAACAGGTACAGACCCTTCGGCCAGTGTGTGTGTGTGTGCGTGTATACAGTACAGCACTGGAACAGGCCCATCGGCCGCTGTATGTATGTGAAAATTGTCCATAACTGAATTGATGTCCACAGAGATAAATAGCTAAATTCACCTGTTAGTTTCAAGATTTAATTTTATTCCAAATGTAATTGCTGTTCATATTTCATGACGTTCACTTTACATGAAATCATATTGAACATTTTCCCAGCAAGTAATCCTGGCTTAACTCATATTCAGTTGGATTAAACCAGTCCGAGGGTCAGGAGCAGATACCCAGCTTCTGCCTTGTGTTGTTCAATGCTCAATGCAGAAATTAACAGACGATGCTGATATAAAGACAGAGGGTATGACAAATTGTGCAAGCGATCATGAAATGATACTACGTCAACATGTCGTGGAGTGTTTGCTCAGATTGATTTGTCATTCCCCTTGCTTGGAAAAGAATGAAACACTTGCTGCTCTTCAGCAAGTTTCACACAAACTTTACAGATGCACCATAGGAAGCATCCTATCTGGCTGCATCACAGCCTGGTATGGCAACTGCTCAGCCCAAGGAACTTCAGAGAGTCATGAACACAGCCCAGTCCATCACACGAACCCACACCCATCCATTGATTCCATCTATACCTCTTGCTGCCTTTGGAAAGTGGGCAGCATAATCAAAGACCCATCCCATATGGCTTACTCATTCTTCCAACTTCTTCCATCAGGCAGGAGACACAAAAGAGGACACGCACGAACAGATTCGAAAACAGCTTCGTTCCCGCTGTTACCAGACTCCTAAATTACCCCCTTACAGACTGACCTGATTAATACTACACTCCTCTATGCTTCACCCGATGCTGGTGTCTATGCATTTACATTGTGTACCTTGTGTTGCCCTATTAGGTATTTTCTTTTCATGTACAAATTATCTGTTTGAGCTGCACGCAGACAAATACTTTTCATTGTACCTCGGTACACATGACAATAAACAAACAACTCCAATCCATGATATCCGTTTCCACGTCATCAATTATTATCCTGTGACCTTCACTCTGCTCCCCCACCCACCCCTCCCAAAGGTCTTAAAGTCACCGAGGGTGTGATTCAGTGAAGCAATAACTTAAAAAGAAAACATAATCCATAAGTCATCAGGTTCCAGGGTATTATAAGTGGGAGAACTTTCAGAATATTATCCATTATCGGTGAGGGCATGGTTTAGTGCAGAAATAACTGATGGAAGGTTTTAGTTTTTATTTTGTGCAGTAATAACAGGTACAGAATTTAGTGTTAAAAACATGGAAATGAATACGAGCAATCAGGGACCCGATAAATATGAAATGATACACGTCGGCACGGTAGCACAGTGGTTCGCATTGTTGCTTCAACCAGCAGAGAATTTTCCCCCTGATTCCTGTTGACTCCAGTTTAAATAGGGCTCCTTGATGCCATATTCGGTCAAATGCTGCTTTGATATCAAGGGAACTCACTCTCACCTCACCTCTGGCATTCAACTCTTTTGTCCATGGTTGAACCAAAGCTTCAATGAGGTGAGGAGCTGAGAGACCCTGGAATTCATACTGAGCGTCCGTGAGCCGGTTATTGTTGAGTAAGTGAAACTAAGGAAATTCGGCAACTCAGGAAACTAAGGAAATTCGGCATGTCTACACTGGCTCTTACCAACTTTTACAGATGTACCATAGAAAGCATCCTATCTGGCTGCATCACAGCCTGGTATGGCAACTGCTCGGCCCAAGGCCACAAGAAATTTCAGAGAGTCGTGAACACAGCCCAGTCCATCACACGAACCTGCTTCCCATCCATTGAGTCTATCTGCACCTCCCGTTGCCTTGGAAAAGCGGGCAGCATAATCAAAGACACCTCCCACCCGGCGTACAACTTATTCCATCGGGCAGGAGATACAAAAGTCTGAGAACACGCACGAACAGATTCAAAAACAGCTTCTTCCCCACTGTTGCCAGACTTCTCAACGGCCCACTTATGGACTGACCTGATTAATACTACCCTCCTCTACGCTTCACCTCATGCCGGTATCATTGTTTTTTATGACACTTGTGTTGCACTATTATGCATTTCCTTTCCCTTTCATGTACTAAATGATCTGTTTGAGCTGCTCGCAGAAAAATACTTTTCACTGTACCTCTGTACACGTGACAATAAACAAATCCAAATTCAAATCCAAGTGCCCTATGCTAACACTGTTGGTGACTCTTTCCTTCACTTTGCTGACGACCGAGTGTAGACTGACAGGCCGCAATCGGACCTGTCCTGTTTCTGCGTGCAGCACACAGCTGGGCAATTTTCTACATTGCCTGGTAGATGATCGTGTTGTAGCTGTCCTGGACTTTCTGTCACAACCCACAGTTCATGTTTATTTCGGGAAACTGAGGAAACCGTCTACGTGACTTAAAAGATAGTGTGATAGACAGTAATTACGCAGAACAATGCTTTTCATTGTACCTCGGTATAAGTGACAATGAACCAATCCAATCCAATCACAACAAAGCTCGGTAACCCCGATCTCTATTGGTACAGTAAGAAGTCTTACAACACCAGGTTAAAGTCCAACAGGTTTGTTTCAAACACGTGTTTTCGGAGCGCAGCTCCTTCCTCAGGTGAATGAGCTGCGCTCCGAAAGCTCGTGTTTGAAACAAACCTGTTGGACTTTAACCAGATGTTGTAAGACTTCTTACTGTGCTCACCCCAGTCCAACGCCAGCATCTCCACATCTATTGGTACAGGCAGAAGACAAACCAGATTTCAAGTTTTATTTTGTATCGGGATAAACTGACGCGTATATTGGTAAGGGAAGATTCAAGGCCGGTCAGACTAACGCACAAAATAGGTTTCCTTCAACGGTCGCTCGAGCGGAAATCCAGGACACCGCTCTCTATTTCTGCGGGTTGAAGATCACAGTGGTTTAAAACACGTCTTCCGCTACACAAAGATCATCTTAGTCTCTGAACAGCCACAGGCGTTCTCTCCAGTCCAAAGGAACCTGCGTTGCTTTGCAAGTGTCTGTTCATGCTCAGATTGAGTTAGTTATTCGTTCTGAGTTACACATTTATAGGTTCAATTCTCAGTCCATAGACTTCAGCCCACAATCCAGGCTGCTTTTGGGTGTCAGCCCTGAGGACGTGTTGGACAGACGGAGTTGCCACATTTCGGATCAGACCCTCTTCCGAGGGGCAGGCAGCTCTATTCTACAAAATATTCCATACCAGAGAGTCTTTCTGAAGCGTCCGGTGCACATTCTCAGCGCTTAACTTCGTCACTGAAATAATCACGTTACTTTTTGTGGGAGCTTCTTGTTCGTATAGTCGCTCATTTCTTACATTTCAGTAGTGACTGAACGAATTATTTTATTAACACTTTAGAATATGTAGGGCAGGCTGGATTTTCTCGCTGTATTAGTACATATTTTAACCTTTGAAATTCCAGGAACTGTCTCAACTCCTGGAATCACTCGGATGATGTTAGTTATCTACCTTGTTGCATGGGTAAATGTAACTCCTGCCCCTAAAAGAGTTGGGCCTATCCGAGCAAAGTGGTTGTACTTAAACCCTAATGTGCTTTCTGTTGAGAGAACAAGGTCAGAGTGAACACAGATCAGCATGCCATTAAATTGATTTCGCTTCATTGACTTTCATTAAGCTCATCCCCCCATATTCTCTTTACACGCGTCCTTTAAAACAAAACGTTTAAGGTATAATGTTTGCTGCTGGAAAATGAACAGAAAATGCAGGATGACAGTTATTTTGATCAAAACAATAAAATGCATGTGCATGATAAATTATGTGATGTGGAATTAATTTTCCGTGTTGTTTGTAAACACATATACGGGTGTATTCTTTTGCTTGTTAAAGGAAACATGGCATATTAACTTCAGTTGCTATTTATCATTTCCGTGAAATCCATCTGTGGTCACTGTGTATGCAAGCGGGAGAAGAGCTGTTAAAAAACGAAAATCGTGATTTCAGATGGTTCATCTTTCAAACCATTTAACATATTTAGGGAGCAGGGAAGCCTTAAATACTGCAAATATGAAAGCAAAATGCACGAACTAATCTGACACATAAATGTACGAAATAATTGGCCACCTAGCAGATACCGGAAGAGACGGTTTTTGAATTTGAGATCGGAGCCCAGCTCAATATCTTCCATCGGCAAATATCTTCGCCTCAGTGTATAATGTAGTTGCTTAGCTCAGTTATCAAAGCGGCCGTGATAAGGAGCGACGTTAACAGTGTGGGTTCAATTCCCATGCCAGCTGAGGTTATTCATGAAGATCCCACCTTCTCAACCTTGCCCCTCGCCTGGGGTGTGGTGGCCCTCAGGTTTCTCGCCACCAGTCAGCTTTCTCTCAAAGGGGAGATCAGCCTTTGGGACTGTTACAAAATTGAATCATGCCCGTTCCTCATTAGAGGCCTGAAACCGTGAGTGAATATGTTATTTCACTGGCCCGTAGCCAAGGTGCAGGTTCCACCTTAATTATTCCTCCGGAGACTCTCATTCAGAATAAATGAGAGACGATTTGAATCCGCCGCAGAGCTAAATTTGCGGCTTGGGTAATTCATGCCGTTTCTGAGAGACGATGCACGGACCAGCGAAAGGCCTCTTCTTTGCAATTTCCTATCCCATTCTCGCTGCCATTGGTGCGCCTGGTAAGTGATAGATTTGAAATAGTTTTCATGTTCATGCAAATCTCCCTTTCCTTTCAGGATCGAAATGTTTTTTATCCAGTATTGAGCGATGTTTATGACTCAGGAACGTCCAACTGATTGCAACATAAATAATATTTTGGATAATATTACGCGTTATCGTGAATTATTTTGCTTTATCTGTACTTGCGCAATGGGGAAATACAAAATATCATTCACATTATTATGCTGCACATGGAGAAACATAGTTTATTAGATGACTAAAATATGACTTGAAATATAAGGATTTGTAGGAACGTTAACCCCTTATGTGGCTGAACAATTGGTTCCATTCTAATGTGGTCAAATGTAATCCAATTTTTAAAGTGTTGTGCAGGATAAAACCTACAAAGTGACATGCATTTTATTCGCTGATCTTACTGCAGCATCAGAAGATGAATTATTCCAGTATAATGACTGAATTAAATTAATTGTAATTCAACAGTCATTTATTGATTCTACAAATCTACAGTGCGACCTACAGCAATTTGTAATCATTACTGTGCAGTGAGGTAGTACTCGGCCACACTCATTGTTATTGAGGTTTGAGGAATTAGTTGCAAAATCTCACACATGAGTATCAAATAGAATCGGTGCAGTATAGAATGAGGCCATTTGACCTATTTAGTCTGCACCGACCCTTCGAGAGAGAATTCGACCCATGTCTGCTCCCCCATACCACACAGAACGCTTTTAATTAGGTGTGTGGAGTTTCAAGATTTTTTATATATTATACGTTTTGTCTTTAATCATTAACTGTATGCACGTAATAATGGCAAGGTCAGCATTTATTCTTCACTCGAGTTTTCACTTGAGAAGGTGATGTATTTATCTCTTTAGACACTCCGGTACGGAGAGTGGGGATGCGTCACAGTAATTTAACAATTTAGTTTCATGCCAGACGACCAAAGGAGATATTTGACGTACATTTTCTCAATGGGTTTAGTTTCTAAGGATTCTCCTGCAGCAAAGAGGAGAAATTTAGCCATTTAGAGAATTCCAGGTATCTGCAGCTAAAGGCATAATCGATACAACTGTGAAGGATAGCATCTGCTAAAATCTAGACCTGGAAGCATCCTGTGATCTCAGATAGTTGGAGCATGTTAAATTAATCGGGAGAGTGAGGTGATGGACAGCGTTTAAAATGAGAAGGGCGATATTAGTTTCACCGCAAGATTGCCTGAGTGGGAGCCAGTAGGGCTGTTGGGTGGGTGCGAATTGTCTGAATAAGGGAAGCGACAACAAATTTGATCACCATCTCCAGGGATGGACTCGATGAACATAGCGATTAGTTTTAAATGGGACTGATTGCCACTCCTCCTATTTTGACATGTGTTGAATCCCATATTGAATATTCAATAATTACCAAATACTTTGCCTTATTTGGAGTCTGGAGATGGAAAAGCGAAGGATAAGGATGGTTCCAGTAACAAATGGGATGACGCAGTAGCTGGTGTTTGGAGTCTGTTTGGGTAAATCTTCTCTTTTAATCTCTCACAGCCAACTTGGTGACCATCGTAATATTATCCAGAGGACGGTGCGGACTATCCAAATGTATCACCTCCTACCTCGTGGCGATAGCAGTGAGTGACACCCTCGTCATCATCACCGCCATAATCCTCAACCGAATTGGCCGCATTTACTTTCAGAAGAGTGTCCTGTCCACTACCCCCGCATGCATGTTCAGCACTCTACTGGTCTTTTTTTCCCGGGATGGTTCAGTTTGGCTGACAGTGGCATTTACCCTTGACCGATTTGTGGCCATCTGTTGGCAGAGCCTGAAGACCAGATACTGCACCGAGAAAACTGCATTGTCAGTTATAGGAATAGTCTGTTGCCTGAGCTGTGCTAGGAACGTCCCTTTCTACTTCACTTACCAGCCCTTATACATTGTGAACGGGGTGCCCTGGTTCTGTGCCCTTAAGTCCAGCTATTACACTTTGCCCGCCTGGCAAGCCTATGACTGGCTGGACCACATCTTAACCCCATTTCTCCCATTTCTCCTCATCCTGCTTCTTAACGTCCTGACTGTAAGGCACATCCTAATTGCCAGCAGAGCCCGCAGGAGGCTTCGGGGAGCTGAAAGTCACAAGGACGCAGAGATGGCCAATCGTAAGAAGTCCATTGTCCTGCTCTTCGCCATCTCGCTCAGCTTCCTCCTCTTGTGGGTCACCTATGTCGCGCATTTCCTTTACGTGCGGATTACAGGTGAAGGCTACCGCACCAGCTTGAATTTCAAAGACCCACGATACATCCTGCAGGAGACAGCCAACATGCTCCAGTTAGTCAGTTCCTGTAACAACGTCTTCATCTATGCGGTGGCCCAGACCAAGTTCCGAGAGGAGCTGAAGAAGATTCTTCTATATCCTTTCACCACGCTCGTGGGTTACCTGAAACAGTAAAAACACGTTCAACATCCTCGCGTTAATTCACTTTCATCAGCTTAGATCGGTGTGTCACTCTTTCTTACTTACTCCACTTTCCTCCCACAAGTCCTAAAAGATGTGATCTTAGGTGAATTGGACATTCTAAATTCTCCCTCCGTGTGCCCGAACAGGCGCTCGGAATATGGAGACTAGGGGCTTCTCACAGTAACTTCATAGCAGTGTTAATGTAAGCCTATTTGTGACAATAAAGATTGTTATGATTATTTTAATCCTATTTTCCAGCATTTGGTCCTTAGCCTTGTATGCTGTGTTGTTTCAAGGGTTCATCTAAATTTGTTTAAATATTGTGATGTTTCCGGCCTCCGCCATCCTTTCAGACTGCAAGTTCCAGATTCCCACCACCCTCTGGGTGAACAAGATTGTCCTAAGACCCTCCTATGTCTCCTGCCACTTACCTTACATCTATAGCCCCGGTTACTGACCACTCTTCTAAGGGGGCAAGGTTCTTCCTATCATAATTTTGTACACTTCAATCACGCTTTCCCTGCTCCAAGGAAAACAACATCAGCCTATCCAATCTATCTTGACAGATGAAACGCTCCAGCCGAGGCGACATCCTGGTGAATCGCCTCTGCACCCTCTCTCGTGCAATCACATTTTTCCTATAGTGTGGTGACCAGTACTGCACGTATTGTAACTGTGTCCTGAGGAGTGTTTTTCCCCGTTTCATCATAACCTCACTGCTCTTACATGCTATGCATCTGCCAATGAAGGCAAGAATCCTATTTGTCTTCTTAACCATCACATCTTCCTGACTGCCGCCTTCAGAAATCTACGGAGGTGCAGTCCAGTGCCCCTCTGCTCCTCTATACGCCCTAAAGTTCCATGGTTCAAAACGTATCACATGCTTTGTTAATCCTCCGAAATGCATCACCTCACACTTTTCAGGGTTAAATTTCATTTGCGACTGTTCAGCCCATCTAACCACCCCGTATACATCATGAGATATTTTAATGTTTACCTATTCACAACTTACCACACCACCAGTTTTCGTTTCATCTGTGAACTTACTGCTTAGAACACCGACATTCCAGGCTAGATCATTAATGAAATGAAATGAAAATGAAAATCGCTTATTGTCATGAGTAGGCTTCAATGAAGTTACTGTCCAGATACCGGCGCCAGATACCTGCGCCTGTTCGGAGAGGCTGTTATGGGAATCGAACCATGCTGCTGGCCTGCCTTGGTCTGCTTTCAAAGCCAGCGATTCAGCCCGGTGTGCTAAACAGCCCCTAATGGAGACTACAAACAAGGGACCCAGCGGCGACCCCTAAAGTACACCACTGGACACGGGGTACAGTAACAAAAACAACTTTCGACCATAGCCGTCTGCCTCCAGCCTCTCAATCAATTTTGCATCCAATTTGCCAAATTGTCCTGGATGCAATGTCCTCTTGTCTTCTTGACCACTTTTTCATACGGGATCTTGTCAAAAGCCTTACTGAAGTCTGCACAGGTTATATCGACTGCACTGCCCTTACCAGCACATCTCGTCACCTCCTCGAAACCTTTAATCAAATGTGTTATAAATGATGTCACCCTCACAAGGCCATGTGGACTATCCTTGATTATTGCTTGCCGCTCCAAGTGGAGATTAATTATGTCCCTCAGAATTTATTTTCCACTATTTCCCTGGTATTGATGTTGGACTCACTGGCCTCTATTTACCTGTTTTATTCCTACTGCCGTTCTTGAATAACCGTACCACATTAGGAGCTTCCTCCAGTCCACTGGCAGTCGGAATCCCATGTGGTTTTAGTTTTTGTACCAGTCTGCCGTGTGGGACCTTACCAAATGTCTTACTAAAATCCATATAAACTACATCCACAACCCTTCCCCCATCAATGTTCATTGTCACTAATTCAAAAAACCCAATTAAGTTGGTGAGACATGACCTTCCGCGTACAAAACCATGCTTCCTGTCGCTAACTAGTCTATTTTCCTCCAACTATGCATATCTCCTGTCCTTCAGAATCTTTTCCAAAAGCTTCCCACTCCGGATGTCAGGTTTACCTGTCGATACTTTTCTGGATTATCCATGCTTCCTTTCTTAAACAAGGGAACAACATTGGCTATTCTCTAGTCATCTGGATCCTCGCCTGTGGTCAATGGAAATGTGAAGATATCTGTTAAGGCCCCAGCTATTTCTCCCCTTGCCTCCGGCAGATATTGGGATAGTTCTCATTCAGCCGTGGGGACTTGTCTCCCTTAATGCAATTTAGGATACTCAACACTTCCTCCTTTGATATATTGACGTTCTCAAGAGAGTTCACACACCTATCCCTGACCTCAACATCCGCCATGCCCTTCTCCCTGGTGAATACTGACACAAAGTACTTATTAAGAAGTTCACCACTTCCTGTGGTTCCACGCATAACTTCCCTCCATTGTCCTCGAGTGGGTCTACTCATTCTCTTGCTGCCCTCTTGGTCCTAATATATGCATTAAAAGTATTGGGATTTTTCTTGACCATGTTTGCTGAAGGCATTTCGCAGCCCCTTTTAGCCCTCCTATTTCCAATTTTTAGTTCCTTCTTAGTTTCACTGTACTCTCCAAGGACTTCGTCGTTGTTTCGATGCCTAGACCTAAGGCATGCTCCCTTTTTCCTTTTGCTTAAACTTACAATTTCCCTTGTGATCCATGGTTCCCGGATCCTGCCATTTATATCCTTCTTTCTGGGGATACACACACGCGCACGCGCATGCACAGGCTGACACACATGTACACGCATGTCAACATATATCCACTCATACGCACACACGCACGCTCACGCCCACACACGCAGACACACAAGCGTGCAGACACTCTTGTGCCCACAAACGCAACGTGTACACACGTGCAGGCCCACCTACACACGCACGCAGGCACACATGCACACACACGCATGCACGTACACAAGCACATGTAAACAAACGTACACACACTCATGCGCACAAACACACTCACGCAAACGCAAACACGCTCATCCGCACACATACACATGCGCGCACACAGGCCCATCTACACACAAACGCACGCACACATACTCATGCACACACACAAACCCATGCACGCATCAACACATGCACGTACAAACGCTCACACATAGGCACAAGCGCGCACACAAACACAGACTGAGCAACTTACCCACCTGGAAGTGGGAAGAAAATGTACTATTTCCAAACTTTCTGACAACGATCTGTGCAGAGTCAGATTGAAGAAATTGAAGAATTTAATGTGTGTTATTTATCGGAGTGCGGCATCCATATCAAGGGTCACCAATGGAACTGTCACCAAAGCTCGAAAGGTTTTCCAGGAGGAGATCCCACAAGGTCTCGTTAAATCGCCTGATATATAGTCGGAAATGAGTCCCAAAGTCATGATCTGTAACACCATTCTGGGTGATGAGAATTCATTTTAAAACGTTTACTTATCGTTCATGTTTAAGGTTGATTTGAAACATTGAAGGGAAGTATATTAGTAGAATGCACAATTACGAAAGAAACACATGTTCAAGTTATTCCACGCGCTGTCTAAGACAGACTTAGGAGGAAAAGACATCAGTCATTCTCTGGCTATCCCTTCCTCTTGAGGTTTATAGTGACGGAGATTGACAGATTGGATCGTTTAATTAGCAGCATTAAAAGTGTTCATTTACAAATACGGTAATTGAAGCATCAGATTGTAAATGCAGTTAAACACTGCTCGCAATTTATTAAAATTGAACTATCGAGGTACAAGTTCGGGAGATGCATTGAAACTTTGGCAGGTGATTTTCGGAATGGTAGCACAAAATTCTTCACACACACACACACCTTGAACAATGTAGTGGAGGTAAATACGCAGGCATCATTTATGAAAATGCTGAAAATTACTACGGTTGGATAAAAAATAAAGGGTGGACGGATGGGCGACTATTCCTGATGACATGTGGACGGTGAGAAGGTGGGAATGTAACTTGCTCCTTGACATTACATAGAGTCTCCACCGGATGGCGGTGTTCGCGGTGTTCGCTTGAGTTTGGAACAAGCTGCAGATGGATTCGCGCTCCAATAACTCCATGTGATAAAAATCCTGAAATAACGGGATTCCAAAATATTTCCAAATCAATGTAGTGCTTAATTTGTAGTGCTATTCTGATTCTTTGAAGTACGATAAATGTGATATTGGAAATAGTTTTGATCAGTTGTTCATCCCAGTATCTACTTCCAATAATTCAGGAAATTTTCAACAAACCATGCGTTTATTGTATGTTCGAAAGCCTGCGATTAGCCATCCAGCCTGAAAGCATTTCCCAGGACTTCTTCAGTCGCCCTATACTTTAAACTGCTTGAGGGTCATATCCATTTGGAGAATGTTGTGTGAGCTTCTGACGCTCAGACCTTTACAAACAGTGAGTTACAGATTCCCACCACCTTCTGGTTGAATACGTTTTCTCTCGAATTGCCTTTATGCCTGCCACCTTTAAACCTAAATCCATGGTCCCTTATACATCATTCGACGACGGAGTTCAGGCCATCCTATCGATTGTTTAAGCTCATAATTTAAGAAACTTGGGACTCCTTTCAGCCTCTTCGGTTCCATGCATCACGTGATCCGTTCCGTCCTGTTCAGGGACGAGCATTCAAACTTTAATTGCAATAGCAGGTGGTACTGAGAAAACGGGACAACATTTATTGTGTTCAGAATGAGAAGTGCGAATGGCAGAAATAGAACTTGTGACACGGGGCAAGCGGGTTCAGCCTCTCCTGTGATCCTTGAGAATGTTCCGACTGACTGACACACTTGTTCACGCATTGCTCAAGGACAGAATGGATCTGTTTCTCGGATTGTTTGTGTTGAATTTGTTTCTCATTCGTATCCAAATAATTTACAACCAAAGGCGCACTGGTAAACTCTAGAACATTTCAGCAATGGTACGCGCATCTGTGTTTACTTTGTGAGTTTGTGGATCTAGTTCTGTGTGTTTATTTATGTATATGGACATATCACGAGGCTCAGTGGATTGTGTTCCAATGGGTTGTATATGAAACATACTTCATCACAATCTTGTAATTGCTTCATGATCTCATGGCTACGACGTTCTTTAGTGAGAGATCCGAGAGAGGCCTGTTCTAAATCTGGACTGAGCTGACTAAAAGAGTGAATAGTCACCTAAGCAAAGATCAACAGCCCAGTGGAGTCTGTATGAATTACTTTCTAGATGGAAAACGCTTTAACCAAGGTCGCCAAAGCCAACGTAACCACAATACACATACATCTATAATATGTGGGTGACGACAGTATCGTCTGCCCATCCGGATGGGATTTTAAACCACTCTCAACTACTAAATTCTGTGTACCCATCTTGTTCTTAAATGCTACCAAAATAAAACTCTTATATTAATCGACAGCTGCTCAGTCAAATATTTAATTGCCAATATACGTTGAAGAAGTAACTCTGGAATAACTCATAGAAGGATATCATAGAAACCCTGTAGTTCAGAAGGACGCCATCGAACCCGGATCCCTTGCGCTGTGAGGCAACAGTGCTACCCATTGTGCCACCGTGCCACCAAACAACTGGCAAACCAGAAGACCATAACACCATAAGGCATAGGAGCAGAATTCGGCCACTTGGCTCATCGAGTCTGCTCCGCCATTCAATCATGGCTGATATTTTTCTCATCCCCATTGTCCTGCATTCTCCCCATAACCCAGATCCCCTTATTAATCAGGAACTTATCTATCTCTGTCTAAATGACACTCAGTGATTTGGCCTCCACATCCTTCTGCGGCAAAGAGTTCCACAGATTCACCACCCTCTGGCTGAAGAAATTCCTCCTCCTTTCTGTTTTAAAGGATCGTCCCTTTAATCTGAGATGGTGTCCTCTGGTTCTAGTTTTTCCTACAAGTGGAAACATCCTCTCCACGTCCACTCTATCCAGGCCTCGCAGTATCTTGTACGTTTCAATAAGATCCCCTCTAGACCTAAACTCCAACCAGTACAGACCCAGAATCCTCAAACGTTCCTCATACGACATGTTCTTAATTCCAGGGATCATTCTTGTGAACCTCCTTTGGACATTCCCCAAGGCCAGCAGATCCTTCCTTAGATACGGGGCCCAAAACTGCTCACAATACTCCAAATGGGTCTGACCAGAGCCTTATACAGCCTCAGAAGTACATCCCTGCTCTTGCATTCTAGCCCTCTTGACATGAATGCTACCATTGCATTTAGCTTCCTAACTGCCGACTGAACCTGCAGATTAACCTTAAGAGAATCGTGAACAAGGGCTCCCAAGTCTCTTTGTGCTTCTGCTTTCCGAAGCATTTCCCCATTTAGAAAATAGTCCATGCCCAGATTCCTCCTTTCAAAGTGCGTAACCTCACACTTTTCCACATTGTAGTTCATTTGCCACTTCAATGTCTCCTCTCCGAGCTTGTCCAAGTCCTTCTGCAGCCCCGTTACTTCCTCAATACTACCTGTCCCTCTACAGATATTTGTATCATCTGCCAAATAAGCAACAGTGCCTCCAGTTCCTTCTTCCAGATCATTAATGTATATTGTAAATGTTGTGGACCCAGCAGACCCCTGAGGCACACCATTAGTCACCAGCTGCCATTCTGAAAAAGACCTCTTTATCCCCACTCTTTGCCTTCTGCCAGTCAGCCAATCCTTTACCCATGTCAGGATCTTACCCTAAACACCATGGGCTTTTACCTTATTTAACAGTCTTCGATGCGGCACCTCCTGGAAATTAAAAAAATTAAGTCCACTGATTGTCCTTTGTCTAACTTGCTTGTTACCACTTCAAAGAACTCTAACAGATTTGTCAGACACGACCTTCCTTTGACAAAGCTGTGCTGACTCAGTCCTGTTTTACCATGCACTTCGAAGTGCTTTGCGAACTCATCTTTAATAACAGACGATAAAATCTTACCAATGACGAATTCAGGCTAACCGGCTTATAATTTCCCATCTTCTGCCTCCCTCCCTTCTGAAACAGTGGTGTTAAATTAGCCACCTTCCAGTCCTCTGGGACCGTGCCCGCCGACAGCGATTCGTGAAGGATCATCACTAAATCCTCCAAGAGTTTCCTCAGCTATCTCTTTTAGGTACCAGGGGTGCAGTCCATCCGGTCCGGGTGACTTATCCACTTTCAGACCTTTCAGTTTCCCCAGCACCTTCTCCTTAGTAATGGCCACTGCACTCACCTCTGCCCCCTGGTTCTCCTGGAGCTCCAGCATTCCACTGGTGTCGACCATCGTGAAGACTGATGGAAAGTAACTATTCAGTCCGTCTGCCATTTCTTTGCTTCCTATTATTACTTCTCCAGCCACATTTTCTTGTGCTCCAATGTCTATTTATGCCACTCTCTTACCTTTTATATATTGAAAAAATCTTTTCGTATCTTCCTTTATATTACGAGTTAGCTTGCACTCGCACTTCATCTTCTCCCCCATTATTGCTTTTTTAGTTGTCCTCTGCTCGCTTTTAAAGGTGTCCCAATCCTCTGGTTTCCCACTAATCCTCGCCACTTTGTATGCTTTTTCCTTAGCTTTATTAGCTGTCCCTGACATCCCTCGTCAGCCATGGATGCCTTGTTCTCCCCTTCGCATGTTTCCTCCTCCTTGGGATGAATTTCTGTTCTGCCTCCCTAATTACCCGGACCCCCCCCCCCCCCCCCCAAAAAAAAACTCCTGCCATTGCTGTTCCACTGTCTTCCCTGCTAGGCTCCTTATCCAATCAACTCTGGCCAGCTCCACCCTCATGTATTTGTAGTTACCCTTATTTAATTGTAATACTGTTACATCTGATTCCAGCTTCTCCCTGTCAAACTGCAGGGTAAATTCCATCATATTGTGGTCAGTGCTCCCAAAGTGTTCCTTCACCTTAAGTTCCCTTATCAAGTCTGCCTCATTACACATCAACAAATCCAGAATTGCCTGTTCCCGAGTTGGCTCTGTCACAAACTGCTCCAAAAAACAATCGTAGACATTCCACAAATTCCATTTCTTGGGATCCACTGCCAACCTGATTTTACCAGTCCACTTGCATATTGAAGTCCATCATGATTATTGTAATATTGCCTTTTTCATGCCTTTTCTGTCTTCTGATTTATTTCCTGTCCAACATCCTGACTGCTGCTTGGGGGCCTGTACATAACTCCCATCTGAGTCTTTTTACCTTTGCGATTCCTCAACTCTACCCACAGAGAGTAGATGCCTTCTGATCCTATATCGCTCCTTGCTGTCGATTTAACTTCATTCCTTACTAACAATGCAACCCCGCCCCCTTTGACCATCTGCTTGACCTTTCGATAGGACATATATCCTTGGATATTTAAATCCCACCCCTGATCCCCTTGCAGCCACGTCTCTGTGATGCCCACAACATCGTACCGGCCAATTTCAATGTGCGCAACAAGCTCATTTACCTTGTTCCGTATACTGCGCGCATTTATGTACAACACCCTCAATCCTGCATTGGCCTCTTCCCTTTTCAAACTCTCCTCAGTCACTCTACCCTGTACTGTGGCCCTTTTTGATTTTTGACTCTGGCTTCTCTGCCTTACACTTTCCCCCTGACTGCTTTCTGATTCTGGCCCCGTTTTACTTCCCTCCGACTTCCTACATTGGATCCCATCCCCCTGCCACATTAGTTTAAACCCTCCATTGTCACCATTGTCGAAGATAAGAGACCCAATGCCCGATAGGTTTCACAAGTTCAACCTTCCACAAACTACAACAGCGATTGTTGAATACAAATACCTCCCCAAATCATCAAAAGTGCTGGTATACGAAAGAATTTGACAAAATTCATACAAAAAACATACAAAGTGGCAAAGATTTGTGGAAGACGAGAGAACTGGGAATCTTTAGGGGGCAACAGAAAAAAGCTAGAAAGAAGAGTAAGATAGATTATGAGTGTAAACCTGCTCAGAATATAAAAACAGGTAGTAAAAGTTTCTACAAATAGATAAAACAAAAAAAGAGTGGCTAAGGTAAATATTAGTCCTTTAGAGGATGAGAATGGAGATTTAATAATGGGAGATGAGGAAATGGCTGAGGAACTGAACAGGGTTTTTGGGTCGGTCTTCACAGTGGAAGACACAAATAACATGCCAGTGACTGATAGAAATGAGGCTATGACAGGTGAGGACCTTGAGAAGATTGTTATCACTAAGGAGGTAGTGATGGGCAAGCTAATGGGGCTAAAGGTAGGCAAGTCTCCTGGCCCTGATGGAATGCATGCCAGAGTGCTAAAAGAGATGGCTAGGGAATTTGCAAATGCACTGGTGCTAATTTACCAAAATTCACTAGACTCTGGGGTGGTCCCGGCGGATTGGAAATTAGCAGACGTGACACCACTGTTTAAAAAAGGAGGTAGGCAGAGAGCGGGAAATTATAGGCCAGTGAGGTTAACTTCGGTAGTAGGGAAGATTCTGGTATCAATCATCAAGGAAGAAATAGCGAGGCATCTGGATGGAAATTGTCCCATGGAAATGAAAAATGAAAATCGCTTATTGTCACGAGTAGGCTTCAATGACGTTACTATGAAATGCCCCTAGGCGCCACATTCCGGCGCCCGTTCAGGGAGGCTGTTACGGGAATTGAACCGTGCTGACTCCTGCTTGGTTTGCTTTCAACGGCTGCGATTTAGCCCTGAGCTAAACAGCTCCTGTTTGGGGACATGCAGCATGGGTTCATAAAGGGCAGGTCGTGCCAAACTAATTTGGTGGAATGTTTTCAGGACATTGCCAGTGGGGTAGATAACGGGGAGCCAATGGATGTGGTATATCTGGATTTCCAGAAAGCCTTTGACAAGGTGCCACACAAAAGGTTGCTGCATAAGATAAAGATGCATGGTATTAAGGGTAACATAGTAGCATGGATAGAGGATTGGTTAATTAATAGAAAGCAAAGAGTGGGGTTAAATGGGTGTTTATCTGGTTGGCAATCAGTAGCTAGTGGTGTCCCCCGGGGATCCGTGTTGGGCCGACAATTGTTCACAATATACATAGATGATTTGGAGTTGGGGACCAAGGGCAATGTGTCCAGGTTTGCAGATGACAGTAAGATGAGTGGTAAAGCAAAAAGTGCAGAGGATACTGGAAGTCTTCAGAGGGATTTGGATAGGGGAAGAGAATGGGCTAGGGTCTGGCAGATGGAATACAATGTTGACAAACGTAACGTTATCCATTTTGGTCGGAATAACAGCAAAAGGGATTATTATTTAAATGATAAAATATTTAAACATGCTGCTGTGCATAGAGACTTGCGTGTGCAGGTGCATGAGTCGCAAAACGTTGGTTTACAGGTGCAACAGGTGATTAAGATGGCAAATGGAATTTTGTCTTTCATTGCTAGAGGGATGGAGTTTAAGACTAGGGAGGTTATGCTGAAATTGTATAAACTGTTAGTGAGGCCACACCTGGAGTATTGTGTTCAGTTTTGGTCTTCTTACCTGAGAGAGAACGTACTGGCACTGGAGGGTGTGCAGAGGAGATTCACTAGGTTAATCCCAGAGCTGAAGGGGTTGGATTACGAGGAGAGGTTGAGCAGACTGGGACTATACTCGTTGGAATTTAGAAGGATGAGGTGACATCTTACAGAAACATTTAACATCATGAAGGGAATAGATAGGACAAATGCGGGCAGGTTGTTTCCACTGATGGGTGAAAGCAGAACTAGGGGGCATAGCCTCAAAGTAAGGGGAAGTAGATTTAGGACTGAGTTTGGAGGGTTGTGAATCTATGGAATTCCTTTCCCGGTGAAGCAGTTGAGGCTCCTTTATTAAATGTTTATAAGATAAAGATAGATAGTTTTTTGAAGAATAAAGCGATTAAGGGTTACGGTGATCGGGCCGGAAAGTGGAGCTGAGTCCACAAAAGATAAGCCATGATCTCTTTGAATGGCGGAGCTGGCTCGAGGTTTTCGTTGGTCAAACCGCATGTTTTCTTCATTTCTTTGCGGCGAAGACGGCGGAATTCATTCACATTGGGTTTGCTTTGAGAAGCTGAGCTCAAATTGCATGGAACCAATACGTTCCCGAGAAGCTTGTCTATGTGTGGGCATTCACATTTCTATTGACTAATTCTGGTGGACTCAGACAGCTCTCTGTCCCTTTCATTTTATCAGATCAACAACTTCAGACTGTGAACTCTCACTTCCCCCTCCACCACATGTTTTTTCCATCAACTTATCATTCCTTCCATTGATATGTTTTACCCTCAGCATTGCCCCCCTCCCCCCAGCCCATACCATCCTACTTCAGCAATCTGATCCCTGTTTGTAATTGTTCTCTGACGCACTGCTTACCTTTGTTCTGCCATTAACACATTCAGACCGCTTGATGCTCCATCAGCACCTTTCATAGCCTTGATTAGCCTCATTGACATTCCCTTTTTCTTTCTGCCCGAGACATTTTCGTCATTTCCCACCTATTGCTAGCCCTCTATCGAGGCCCAATACAGCACTCCACCACCCCCACCCCCCAATCGTCTGAATCTCCAGTTCCAGTTCTCCAACTTTGACAAAGAGTCCACTTGACTGGAAACGACAGCTGCCATTTCGCTCCCCAGAGGCTGTCAGACCTGCTGAGATTATCCAGTATTTTCAGTATTTTGAGATGGTGATTAAATATGTTCATTTGTAAATCGCTGAAATTCTGTTGTGGATGAACTAGCTGCTAATATCCAAGATATGAAAATTCTTCACCTCTCATTGCCTGCCGAAAATTCAGTGCTTGGGCCTTAATGTTCAATTCAGTTTAGTGGCTCATGTGAGAAGAAATCTCATAGTCCTGGAACACACGAGATTCCGGCAACATTCAGGAAACAGAATTATTTTGTGCCCAATAATTGTGCAAACTTTTCTCACACGAAATGCTAAATGTTCGCTGCTTCTGCCCGGTTTCGAACCGGGTACTTTGCGCGTGTGAGGCGAATGTGATAACCACTACACTACAGAAACCGCTGGCAATCAACGGACGTGCGGAATGTACAACCTGACTGTGTTGCTGCAGATTCTGATGGTCTGTTTGAGAGACCAGGTGCCTTGTTGCAAGCGACAGCTGTTTCTTAAATTAACAGATGTCTCAACATATAAAGCCGTGAGATGTAGAAATTGTATCGAAATTAACATAAGTTATATTTTGCTTAATGTCGGTCTTAAATTTGTGCTCTTTGGTCTCGAGGTATGGCTCTCGTTTAGGGATTTTCAATCAATGCCTATGGGAGTGGTCGTGGGTTTAAATCCAGGACAAGCCCTTTACTCCAGGACAGAGATTATGAATTGTTTGCGATGCTGACGGCGGGGTTGATTTACATTGGCCCACTCTGAAAAAGATTTCTCAGGACTTGTAATGTTTACGTCGTTTCTCTCCCTACAGATGATGCTCAGAGAGACAGTGTCTGAGCTGGAGTGCGTTTGGATAAAATTGATGCTCCAGATCTGTGTTAACCACAGGGACGTGACCCATCTAATCCACAGAGCCAAAGTGGAGAATTGAACTGACTGGAGAGCTGGATCGTAACGCTGACCTCCCGGACCTCGGCGTCGTGAAATGTTCCAAAGAAGCTCAACAGACACTCGAGGAACAGCAGCGCATCTTTCCACTGGGCTCAATACAGCTTTCACACTCAGTGTGTGTTCAGCAGTTTCACACTGTAAATGCTGCACCCATTTTGTGTGTCCTTCCATCGCAGATTTGGGTTTCAGTCTTGTTTCCACTTGTTCTTTGTGTCCGGGCGGTAGTTGTTGATCAATCTGCCATCGATAGCTGCTCCAGACATATCTTTTGTTTTTTTGTTTCTTCCATTGCGCTAACAGAGAGCTGGCACAGACACGGCGGCCGGAATGGCCTCATACTGTCGTGTCATTATTCGCTGATTTGATGCTAACCTAACTCTGTGGCCAGGGACCCAAGGCCTCTTCTCATTTAATCTCTCCTGACTTGCCCCCTATTGAGCTCTTTCCAGTTGTTCTGTTTCCTCCCTCCGGTAATTCACTTGGTTATGACGTACCACATTTCTAACCTGTCCCGGTTTTTATGAAAGGTGATGGTGAAAGACGAACTTTGTTGTTCTGTCGACAAATGCCGCCTGACTACTTGAGATGTTGCAGTACTTTTGGCGTTCTCCGCAGATGTTAGATTAATTTTCGATGGCAATGACAGTATGGTTTGGGTCTTTTCGCGGGGCTTTTCGTTTGCGTCTGTCCTTTTAAGTACACATTACTTTCAGACATCCTTCAATGTGGCCTGTTGCATTTGCTGATCCCAATGCCATCTACTCTGCATTGGAGAGACTAAATGCCGACTGGGTGACCGCTTTGCAAAACACCTTCGATCCATCGACAAACTGGTGGCAGACTCTCCTGTCGCTTGCTATTTGAACTCACTGTCCTGCTCTCATGTCCACATGTCCGATCTTGGCCTGCTGCAATGTTCCCATGCAGCTCAGCACAACGCCGAGGAGCAGCACCCCATCCTCCGAATAGGCACGGTACAGCCTTGCGGATTTTACAGTACGCTCAACAACTTCGCACCGTGAAATCACTCTTCCCACTTCACCACATGTTTATTTCCATCAACTTATTTTCATTGCTTCCATTGATATGTCTTCCTCTCCCATTGTCTCCCCCTCCCCATTCCCCTAGCCAATCGCATCCCTCTTGGGAAATCCGCCCCTTGTTCCTCATTGTCCTCTGCCATTAACACATTCTAATCTTCTAATCGCCTCTGTCAGCACAGTTCTTAACACTGATTAGAAACATTTACATTCCCTTTTCATTTCGGACCCAACACATTTTTGTTATTCTCCACCCATCGCTGGCCGTCTGTCGAGGCCACAATGCTTCACGCTCCCCCCCACCCCCCACTTCCCCCACACACTCCGCCAGTCTACACCTGACCAAAGATCCAGTTGTCCAGCTTCGACAAAGAGTCACCCAGACTCGAAACGACACTTGCCATCTCTCTCCACAGAGGCTGTCAGACCTGATGAGGCTGTCCTGTGTTTTCTGTTTTTCTTTCCCATTGACGCATACGCAGTAAGTTGCTTTCATCGTACATTTAGACATGTTTGAAATGGTGATTAAATATGTTCATCTGCATCTGTAAACCCAAAAGATTCTGTGGTGGATGAACAAACTGCTAATATCCGAATCGTGGCAAAATAGGGAAGGCTTTTCTTCCCCAGGCGTCTTGAATATTCCGTATTTCTGACTTTGTTGCAGGAATTTTAATATCTCATGAGAGACCAAATCTCATGTTCCTCGAACGTGCGAGATTGAGGAAGAAAGTTATTTTGTGCAAACATTCGTCACACAAAATGAGAAGCATGCGATGTTTCTGCCCGGTTTCGAACCGGGGACCTTTCGCGTGTTAGGCGAATGTGATAACCACTACACTACAGAAACTGCTGGGAGCATCACAATCAGTGGCCCTGTGCAATGTTGAACCTCAATGTACTGTTGCAGCTTCTAACGGTTCCGCTGAGAGGCCATGTCACTTATTGCAAGAAGCCGTTTCTTTAAAACTGATGTCTCAACTTATCAAAGATCAGATATTGAACTTTGCTGAACTGGAGATAAGTTATGTTTTGCTTGAAGTTAAATTGAGAGGGCAGGGCTTTCAAAAGTAACCACAGCTGAAACGAGAATTGATGATGCCCTGCTCACTTTGCTCTGCATCGGGAACCAGCTGTCCAACCCACTGAACTAAAGGGGACGCCAAAACTGGAAACTCCGAGCCAGCCAGGAGTCGAACCTGAATCTCCTGATTCGTAGTCAGACGCGTTATCCATTGCGCCACTGGCCCACAGCAGTTATAGGCTTTTGCTATTCCTCGATGATGAAGACCAGTTACGAGATCGAGGTAATATTTAGCAACAGACTATACTGGAAGCACCAGATGTTTCTGCCCGGTTTGAAATCGGGGACCATTCGCGTGTAAAGCGAATGTGATAACCACTACACTACAGAAACAGCTGGCAACACAGACGCCAACGGACCTGTGTCACCTTCAACTCAACTGCCTTGTTGCAGCTTCGCATGGTTCGGCTGAGAGGCCATGTCACTTCTTACAAGAACAAGACTGTTTCTTAAAAATTGATATCTAAATTGACAGAAGAAGAACCTATATTGAACTGAAGCATTTGTTCAGCAAATCGCTAACGGCGAAATGCTCTCTACTATTATTAATGCAGCATCCTGAAATCCTACAGAAAAAAGCAACCGACTTTACACAATATTTGTTTCGTTATTCAATGCTTGAGTTGAGTTTAAGAATTGATAATTATGTGTTTCTTATATTTGACCTCATTTGTGTTTTGGTGTGTAAAATGCTGCAGCCTAAATACCGTTCATGTATAAGAAAGGAGGGGTAATTCGTAAATGAACATTGAGCCTGGATTCCCACACTGGCTTTTCCTGTTTCTCCATCAGGAAGACCGTTTTTTCTTTCCCAAAGCTGGTTCAGTTAAGTCTCTGGCATTTCCTCTAAGTCAGTTACAGTATCGTTTGTGTCTGTCCTTTTGAGTACACATTACTATAAGACATCCTTCAATCTGGCCTGTTGCATTTGCTGATCCCAATGCCATCTACTCTGCATTGGAGAGACTAAATGCCGACTGGGTGACCACTTTGCAAAACACCTTCGCTCCATCGACAAGCTGGTGGCAGACTCTCCTGTCGCTTGCTATTTGAACTCACTGTCCTGCTCTCATGTCCACATGTCCGATCTTGGCCTGCTGCAATGTTCCCATGTAGCTCAGCACAACGCCGAGGAACAGCACCCCATCCTCCGAATAGGCACGGTACAGCCTTGCGGATTTTACAGTAGGCTCAACAACTTCGCACCGTGAAATCACTCTTCCCACTTCACCACATGTTTATTTCCATCAACTTATTTTCATTGTTTCCATGGATATGTCTTCCTCTCCCATTGTTTCCCCCGCCCCATTCCCCTAGCCAATCGCATCCCTCTTGGGAAAACAGCCCCTTGTTCCTCATTGTCATCTGCCATTAACACATTCTAATCTTCTAATCGCCTCTGTCAGCACAGTTCTTAACACTGATTAGAAACATTTACATTCCCTTTTTCATTCGACCCAACACATTTTTGTTATTCTCCACCCATCGCAGGCCGTCTGTCGAGGCCCAATGCTTCACGCCCCTCCCCCCCCCCCACCCACCCACCCCCCACTTCCCCCACACACTCCGCCAGTCTACACCTGACCAAAGATCCAGTTGTCCAGCTTCGACAAAGAGTCACCCAGACTCGAAACGACACTTGCCATCTCTCTCCACAGAGGCTGTCAGACCTGATGAGACTGTCCTGTGTTTTCTGTTTTTCTTTCCCATTGACGCATAAGCAGTAAGTTGCTTTTATCGTACATTTAGACATGTTTGAAATGGTGATTAAATATGTTCATCTGCATCTGTAAACCCAAAAGATTCTGTGGTGGATGAACAAACTGCTAATATCCGAATCGTGGCAAAATAGGGAAGGCTTTTCTTCCCCTGGCGTCTTGAATATTCCGTATTTCTGACTTTGTTGCAGGAATTTTAATATCTCATGAGAGACCAAATCTCATGTTCCTCGAACGTGCGAGATTGAGGAAGAAAGGTATTTTGTGCAAACATTCGTCACACAAAATGAGAAGCACGGGATGTTTCTGCCCGGTTTCGAACCGGGGACCTTTCGCGTGTTAGGCGAATGTGATAACCACTACACCACAGAAACTGCTGGGAGCATCGCAATCAGTGGCTCTGTGCAATGTTGAACCTCAATGTACTGTTGCAGCTTCTAACGGTTCCGCTGAGAGACCATGTCACTTATTGGAAGGAGCCGTTTCTTTAAAACTGATGTCTCAACTTATCAAAGGATCAGATATTGAACTTTGCTGAACTGGAGATAAGTTATGTTTTGCTTGAAGTTAAATTGAGAGGGCAGGGCTTTCATAAGTAACCACAGCTGAAACGAGAGTTGATGATGCCCTGCTCACTTTGCTCGACATTGGGAACCAGCTGTCCAACCCACTGAACTAAAGGGGACGCCAAAACTTTGAACTTCGAGCCAGCCAGGAGTGGAACGTAGTCAGACGCGTTACCCATTGAGCCACTGGCCCACAGACTTTTCCTATTCCTCAATGATGAAGACCAGTTACGAGATTGAGGTAATATTTAGCGACAGACTAAACTGGAAACACCAGATATCTCTGCCCGTTTTCGAACCGGGGACCATTCGCGTGTAAAGCGAATGTGATAACCACTACACTACAGAAACAGCTGGCAACACAGACGCCAACGGACCTGTGTCACCTTCAACTCAACTGCCTTGTTGCAGCTTCGCATGGTTCGGCTGAGAGGCCATGTCACTTCTTACAAGAACAAGACTGTTTCTTAAAAATAGATATCTAAACTTACAAGCCAGAAGAAGAACCTATATTGAACTGAAGCATTTGTTCAGCAAATCGCTAACGGCGGAATGCTCTCTTCTATTATTAATGCAGCATCCTGAAATCCTACAGAAAAAAGCAACCGACTTTACACAATATTTGTTTCGTTATTCAATGCTTGAGTTGAGTTTAAGAATTGATAATTATGTGTTTCTTATATTTGACCTCATTGTGTTTTGGTGTGTAAAATGCTGCAGCCTAAATACCGTTCATGTAGAAGAAAGGAGGGGTAATTGTAAATCAACTTTGAGCCTGGATTCCCACACTGGCTTTTCCTGTTTCTCCATCAGGAAGACCGTTTTTTCTTTCTCAAAGCTGGTTCAGATAAGTCTCTGGCATTTCCTCTAAGTCAGTTACAGTATCGTTTGTGTCTGTCCTTTTGAGTACACATTACTATAAGACATCCTTCAATCTGGCCTGTTGCATTTGCTGATCCCAATGCCATCTACTCTGCATTGGAGAGACTAAATGCCGACTGGGTGACCACATTGCAAAACACCTTCGCTCCATCGACAAGCTGGTGGCAGACTCTCCTGTCGCTTGCTATTTGAACTCACTGTCCTGCTCTCATGTCCACATGTCCGATCTTGGCCTGCTGCAATGTTCCCATGTAGCTCAGCACAACGCCGAGGAACAGCACCCCAACCTCCGAATAGGCACGGTACAGCCTTGCGGATTTTACAGTAGGCTCAACAACTTCGCACCGTGAAATCACTCTTCCCACTTCACCACATGTTTATTTCCATCAACTTATTTTCATTGCTCCATTCATATGTCTTCCTCTCCCATTGTCTCCCCCTCCCCATTCCCCTAGCCAATCGCATCCCTCTTGGGAAATCCGCCCCTTGTTCCTCATTTTCATCTGCCATTAAGACATCTAATCTTCAAATCGCCTCTGTCAGCACAGTTCTTAACACAGAGTAGAAACATTTATATTCCCTTTTTCTTTCGACCCAAAACATTTTGTTATTCTCCACCCATGGCTGGCCGTCTGTCGAGGCCCAATGCTTCACGCTCCCCTCTCCCCCCCCCACCCCCCACTTCCCCCACACACTCCGCCAGTCTACACCTGACCAAAGATCCAGTTGTCCAGCTTGGACAAAGAGTCACCCAGACTCGAAACGACACTTGCCATCTCTCTCCACAGAGGCTGTCAGACCTGATGAGGCTGTCCTGTGTTTTCTGTTTTTCTTTCCCATTGACGCATAAACAGTAAGTTGCGTTTATCGTACATTTAGACATGTTTGAAATGGTGATTAAATATGTTCATCTGCATCTGTAAACCCAAAAGATTCTGTGGTGGATGAACAAACTGCTAATATCCGAATCGTGGCAAAATAGGGAAGGCTTTTCTTCCCCTGGCGTCTTGAATATTCCGTATTTCTGACTTGTTGCAGGAATTTTAATATCTCATGAGAGACCAAATCTCATGTTCCTCGAACGTGCGAGATTGATGAAGAAAGGTATTTTGTGCAAACATTCGTCACACAAAATGAGAAGCACGCGATGTTTCTGCCCGGTTTCGAACCGGGGACCTTTCGCGTGTTAGGCGAATGTGATAACCACTACACCACAGAAACTGCTGGGAGCATCGCAATCAGTGGCCCTGTGCAATGTTGAAGCCTCAATGTACTGTTGCAGCTTCTAACGGTTCCGCTGAGAGGCCATGTAACTTATTGGAAGAGCCGTTTCTTTAAAACTGATGTCTCAACTTATCAAAGGATCAGATATGTGAACTTTGCTGAACTGGAGATAATTATGTTTTGCTTGAAGTTAAATTGAGAGGGCAGGGCTTTCATAAGTAACCACAGCTGAAACGAGAATTAAGTCAAGCCAGAAGAAGAACCTATATTGAACTGCAAGCATTTGTTCAGCAAATCTCTAACGGCGGAATGCTCTCTTCTATTATTAATGCAGCATCCTGAAATCCTACAGAAAAAAGCAACCGACTTTACACAATATTTGTTTCGTTATTCAATGCTTGAGTTGAGTTTAAGAATTGATAATATGTGTTTCTTATATTTGACCTCATTGTGTTTTGGTGTGTAAAATGCTGCAGCCTAAATACCGTTCATGTAGAAGAAAGGAGGGGTAATTGCTAAATCAACTTTGAGACTGGATTCCCACACTGGCTTATCCTGTTTCTCCATCAGGAAAACCGTTTTTTCATTCCCAAACCTGGTTCAGTTAAGTCTCTGGCATTTCCTCTAAGTCAGTTAAAGTATCGTTTGTGTCTGTCCTTTTGAGTACACATTACTATAAGACATCCTTCAATCTGGCCTGTTGCATTTGCTGATCCCAATGCCATCTTACTCTGCATTGGAGAGACTAAATGCCTGACTGGGTGACCACTTTGCAAAACACCTTCGCTCCATCGACAAACTGGTGGCAGACTCTCCTGTCGCTTGCTATTTGAACTCACTGTCCTGCTCTCATGTCCACATGTCCGATCTTGGCCTGCTGCAATGTTCCCATGTAGCTCAGCACAACGCCGAGGAAGAGCACCCCATCCTCCGAATAGGCACGGTACAGCCTTGCGGATTTTACAGTAGGCTCAACAACTTCGCACCGTGAAATCACTCTTCCCACTTCACCACATGTTTATTTCCATCAACTTATTTTCATTGCTTCCATGGATATGTCTTCCTCTCCCATTGTTTTCCCCGCCCCATTCCCCTAGCCAATCGCATCCCTCTTGGGAAATCCGCCCCTTGTTCCTCATTGTCATCTGCCATTAACACATTCTAATCTTCTAATCGCCTCTGTCAGCACAGTTCTTAACACTGATTAGAAACATTTACATTCCCTTTTTCTTTCGACCCAACACATTTTTGTTATTCTCCACCCATCGGCTGGCCGTCTGTCGAGGACACAATGCTTCACGCTCCCCCCCCCCACCCCCACTTCCCCCACACACTCCGCCAGTCTACACCTGACCAAAGATCCAGTTGTCCAGCTTCGACAAAGAGTCACCCAGACTCGAAACGACACTTGCCATCTCTCTCCACAGAGGCTGTCAGACCTGATGAGGCTGTCCTGTGTTTTCTGTTTTTCTTTCCCATTGACGCATAAGCAGTAAGTTGCTTTTATCGTACATTTAGACATGTTTGAAATGGTGATTAAATATGTTCATCTGCATCTGTAAACCCAAAAGATTCTGTGGTGGATGAACAAACTGCTAATATCCGAATCGTGGCAAAATAGGGAAGGCTTTTCTTCCCCAGGCGTCTTGAATATTCCGTATTTCTGACTTTGTTGCAGGAATTTTAATATCTCATGAGAGACCAAATCTCATGTTCCTCGAACGTGCGAGATTGAGGAAGAAAGTTATTTTGTGCAAACATTCGTCACACAAAATGAGAAGCACGCGATGTTTCTGCCCGGTTTCGAACCGGGGACCTTTCGCGTGTTAGGCGAATGTGATAACCACTACACTACAGAAACTGCTGGGAGCATCGCAATCAGTGGCCCTGTGCAATGTTGAACCTCAATGTACTGTTGCAGCTTCTAACGGTTCCGCTGAGAGGCCATGTCACTTATGGCAAGAAGCCGTTTCTTTAAAACTGATGTCTCAACTTATCAAAGATCAGATATTGAACTTTGCTGAACTGGAGATAAGTTATGTTTTGCTTGAAGTTAAATTGAGAGGGCAGGGCTTTCAAAAGTAACCACAGTTGAAACGAGAATTGATGATGCCCTGCTAACTTTGCTCTGCATCGGGAACCAGCTGTCCAACCCACTGAACTAAAGGGGACGCCAAAACTGGAAACTCCGAGCCAGCCAGGAGGCGAACCTGGAATCTCGTGATTCGCAGTTAGACGCGTTATCCATTGCGCCACTGGCCCACAGCAGTAATAGGCTTTTGCTATTCCTCGATGATGAAGACCAGTTACGAAATCGAGGTAATATTTAGCAACAGACTAAACTGGAAGCACCAGATGTTTCTGCCCGGTTTCGAACCGGAGACCATTCGCGTGTAAAGCGAATGTGATAACCACTACACTACAGAAACAGCTGGCAACACAGACGCCAACGGACCTGTGTCACCTTCAACTCAACTGCCTTGTTGCAGCTTCGCATGGTTCGGCTGAGAGGCCATGTCACTTCTTACAAGAACAAGGCTGTTTCTTAAAAATAGATATCTAAACTTACAAGCCAGAAGAAGAACCTATATTGAACTGAAGCATTTGTTCAGCAAATCGCTAACGGCGGAATGCTCTCTTCTATTATTAATGCAGCATCCTGAAATCCTACAGAAAAAAGCAACCGACTTTACACAATATTTGTTTCGTTATTCAATGCTTGAGTTGAGTTTAAGAATTGATAATTATGTGTTTCTTATATTTGACCGCATTGTGTTTTGGTGTGTAAAATGCTGCAGCCTAAATACCGTTCATGTATAAGAAAGGCAGGGGTAATTCGAAATCAACATTGAGCCTGGATTCCCACACTGGCTTTCTCCTGTTTCTCCATCAGGAAGACCGTTTTTTCTTTCCAAAGCTGGTTCAGTTAAGTCTCTGGCATTTCCTCTAAGTCAGTTACAGTATCGTTTGTGTCTGTCCTTTTGAGTACACATTACTATAAGACATCCTTCAATCTGGCCTGTTGCATTTGCTGATCCCAATGCCATCTTCTCTACATTGGAGAGACTAAATGCTGACTGGGTGACCACATTTGCAAAACACCTTCGCTCCATCGACAAGCTGGTGGCAGACTCTCCTGTCGCTTGCTATTTGAACTCACTGTCCTGCTCTCATGTCCACATGTCCGATCTTGGCCTGCTGCAATGTTCCCATGTAGCTCAGCACAACGCCGAGGAAGAGCACCCCATCCTCCGAATAGGCACGGTACAGCCTTGCGGATTTTACAGTAGGCTCAACAACTTCGCACCGTGAAATCACTCTTCCCACTTCACCACATGTTTATTTCCATCAACTTATTTTCATTGCTTCCATTGATATGTCTTCCTCTCCCATTGTCTCCCCCTCCCCATTCCCCTAGCCAATCGCATCCCTCTTGGGAAATCCGCCCCTTGTTCCTCATTTTCATCTGCCATTAACACATTCTAATCTTCTAATCGCCTCTGTCAGCACAGTTCTTAACACTGATTAGAAACATTTATATTCCCTTTTTCTTTCGACCCAACACATTTTTGTTGTTCTCCACCCATGGCTGGCCAACTGTCGAGGCCCAATGCTTCACGCTCCCCTCTCCCCCCACCCACCCCCCATTTCCCCCCACTTCCCCCACACACTCCGCCAGTCTACACCTGACCAAAGATCCAGTTGTCCAGTTGGACCAAGAGTCACCCAGACTCGAAACGACACTTGCCATCTCTCTCCACAGAGGCTGTCAGACCTGATGAGGCTGTCCTGTGTTTTCTGTTTTTCTTTCCCATTGACGCATAAGCAGTAAGTTGCGTTTATCGTACATTTAGACATGTTTGAAATGGTGATTAAATATGTTCATCTGCATCTGTAAACCCAAAAGATTCTGTGGTGGATGAACAAACTGCTAATATCCGAATCGTGGCAAAATAGGGAAGGCTTTTCTTCCCCTGGCGTCTTGAATATTCCGTATTTCTGACTTTGTTGCATGAATTTTAATATCTCATGAGAGACCAAATCTCATGTTCCTCGAACGTGCGAGATTGAGGAAGAAAGGTATTTTGTGCAAACATTCGTCACACAAAATGAGAAGCATGCGATGTTTCTGCCCGGTTTCGAACCGGGGACCTTTCGCGTGTTAGGCGAATGTGATAACCACTACACTACAGAAACTGCTGGGAGCATCGCAATCAGTGGCTCTGTGCAATGTTGAACCTCAATGTACTGTTGCAGCTTCTAACGGTTCCGCTGAGAGGCCATGTCACTTATTGCAAGAAGCCGTTTCTTTAAAACTGATGTCTCAACTTATCAAAGATCAGATATTGTGTCACCTTCAACTCAACTGCCTTGTTGCAGCTTCGCATGGTTCGGCTGAGAGGTTATGTCACTTCTTACAAGAACAAAACTGTTTCTTAAAAATAGATATCTAAACTTACAAGCCAGAAGAAGAACCTATATTGAACTGAAGCATTTGTTCAGCAAATCTCTAACGGCGGAATGCTCTCTTCTATTATTAATGCAGCATCCTGAAATCCTACAGAAAAAAGCAACCGACTATACACAATATTTGTTTCGTTATTCAATGCTTGAGTTGAGTTTAAGCATTGATAATAATGTGTTTCTTATATTTGACCTCATTGTCTTTTGGTGTGTAAAATGCTGCAGCCTAAATACCGTTCATGTAGAAGAAAGGAGGGGTAATTGCAAATCAACTTTGAGCCTGGATTCCCACACTGGCTTATCCTGTTTCTCCATCTGGAAAACCGTTTTTTCATTCCCAAACCTGGTTCAGTTAAGTCTCTGGCATTTCCTCTAAGTCAGTTAAAGTATCGTTTGTGTCTGTCCTTTTGAGTACACATTACTATAAGACATCCTTCAATCTGGCCTGTTGCATTTGCTGATCCCAATGCCATCTACTCTGCATTGGAGAGACTAAATGCTGACTGGGTGACCACTTTGCAAAACACCTTCGCTCCATCGACAAGCTGGTGGCAGACTCTCCTGTCGCTTGCTATTTGAACTCACTGTCCTGCTCTCATGTCCACATGTCCGATCTTGGCCTGCTGCAATGTTCCCATGTAGCTCAGCACAACGCCGAGGAAGAGCACCCCATCCTCCAAATAGGCACGGTACAGCCTTGCGGATTTTACAGTCGGCTCAACAACTTCGCACCGTGAAATCACTCTTCCCACTTCACCACATGTTTATTCTATCAACTTATTTTCATTGTTGCCATTGATATGTCTTCCTCTCCCATTGTCTCCCCCTCCCCATTCCCCTAGCCAATCGCATCCCTCTTGGGAAATCCGCCCCTTGTTCCTCATTGTCATCTGCCATTAACACATTCTAATCTTCTAATCGCCTCTGTCAGCACAGTTCTTAACACTGATTAGAAACATTTACATTCCCTTTTTCTTTCGGCCCAACAATTTTTGTTATTCTCCACCCATCGGCTGGCCGTCTGTCGAGACACAATGCTTCACGCTCCCCCCCCCACCCCCCCACTTCCCCCACACACTCCGCCAGTCTACACCTGACCAAAGATCCAGTTGTCCAGCTTCGACAAAGAGTCACCCAGACTCTAACGACACTTGCCATCTCTCTCCACAGAGGCTGTCAGACCTGATGAGGCTGTCCTGTGTTTTCTGTTTTTCTTTCCCATTGACGCATACGCAGTAAGTTGCTTTCATCGTACATTTAGACATGTTTGAAATGGTGATTAAATATGTTCATCTGCATCTGTAAACCCAAAAGATTCTGTGGTGGATGAACAAACTGCTAATATCCGAATCGTGGCAAAATAGGGAAGGCTTTTCTTCCCCTGGCGTCTTGAATATTCCGTATTTCTGACTTTGTTGCAGGAATTTTAATATCTCATGAGAGACCAAATCTCATGTTCCTCGAACGTGCGAGATTGAGGAAGAAAGTTATTTTGTGCAAACATTCGTCACACAAAATGAGAAGCACGCGATGTTTCTGCCCGGTTTCGAACCGGGGACCTTTCGCGTGTTAGGCGAATGTGATAACCACTACACTACAGAAACTGCTGGGAGCATCGCAATCAGTGGCTCTGTGCAATGTTGAACCTCAATGTACTGTTGCAGCTTCTAACGGTTCCGCTGAGAGGCCATGTCACTTATGGCAAGAAGCCGTTTCTTTAAAACTGATGTCTCAACTTATCAAAGATCAGATATTGAACTTTGCTGAACTGGAGATAAGTTATGTTTTGCTTGAAGTTAAATTGAGAGGGCAGGGCTTTCAAAAGTAACCACAGTTGAAACGAGAATTGATGATGCCCTGCTAACTTTGCTCTGCATCGGGAACCGGCTGTCCAACCCACTGAACTAAAGGGGACTCCAAAACTGGAAACTCCGAGCCAGCCAGGAGGCGAACCTGGAATCTCGTGATTCGCAGTTAGACGCGTTATCCATTGCGCCACTGGCCCACAGCAGTAATAGGCTTTTGCTATTCCTCGATGATGAAGACCAGTTACGAGATCGAGGTAATATTTAGCAACAGACTAAACTGGAAGCACCAGATGTTTCTGCCCGGTTTCGAGCCGGAGACCATTCGCGTGTAAAGCGAATGTGATAACCACTACACTACAGAAACAGCTGGCAACACAGACGCCAACGGACCTGTGTCACCTTCAACTCAACTGCCTTGTTGCAGCTTCGCATGGTTCGGCTGAGAGGCCATGTCACTTCTTACAAGAACAAGGCTGTTTCTTAAAAATAGATATCTAAACTTACAAGCCAGAAGAAGAACCTATATTGAACTGAAGCATTTGTTCAGCAAATCGCTAACGGCGGAATGCTCTCTTCTATTATTAATGCAGCATCCTGAAATCCTACAGAAAAAAGCAACCGACTTTACACAATATTTGTTTCGTTATTCAATGCTTGAGTTGAGTTTAAGAATTGATAATTATGTGTTTCTTATATTTGACCGCATTGTGTTTTGGTGTGTAAAATGCTGCAGCTTAAATACCGTTCATGTAGAAGAAAGGCGGGGTAATTGTAAATCAACTTTGAGCCTGGATTCCCACACTGGCTTTTCCTGTTTCTCCATCAGGAAGACCGTTTTTTCTTTCTCAAAGCTGGTTCAGCTAAGCCTCTGGCATTTCCTCTAAGTCAGTTACAGTATCGTTTGTGTCTGTCCTTTTGAGCACACATTACTATAAGACATCCTTCAATCTGGCCTGTTGCATTTGCTGATCCCAATGCCATCTTCTCTGCATTGGAGAGACTAAATGCCGACTGGGTGACCACATTGCAAAACACCTTCGCTCCATCGACAAGCTGGTGGCAGACTCTCCTGTCGCTTGCTATTTGAACTCACTGTCCTGCTCTCATGTCCACATGTCCGATCTTGGCCTGCTGCAATGTTCCCATGTAGCTCAGCACAACGCCGAGGAACAGCACCCCACCCTCCGAATAGGCACGGTACAGCCTTGCGGATTTTACAGTACGCTCAACAACTTCGCACCGTGAAATCACTCTTCCCACTTCACCACATGTTTATTTCCATCAACTTATTTTCATTGCTTCCATTGATATGTCTTCCTCTCCCATTGTCTCCCCCTCCCCATTCCCCTAGCCAATCGCATCCCTCTTGGGAAATCCGCCCCTTGTTCCCCATTGTCATCTGCCATTAACACATTCTAATCTTCTAGTAGCCTCTGTCAGCACAGTTCTTAACACTGATTAGAAACATTTACATTCCCTTTTTCTTTCGGCCCAACACATTTTTGTTATTCTCCACCCATCGCTGGCCGTCTGTGGAGACACAATGCTTCACGCTCCCCCCACCACCCACTTCCCCCACACACTCCGCCAGTCTACACCTGACCAAAGATCCAGTTGTCCAGCTTCGACAAAGAGTCACCCAGACTCGAAACGACACTTGCCATCTCTCTCCACAGAGGCTGTCAGACCTGATGAGGCTGTCCTGTGTTTTCTGTTTTTCTTTCCCATTGACGCATACGCAGTAAGTTGCTTTCATTGTACATTTAGACATGTTTGAAATGGTGATTAAATATGTTCATCTGCACCTGTCAACCCAAAAGATTCTGTGGTGGATGAACAAACTGCTAATATCCGAATCGTGGCAAAATAGGGAAGGCTTTTCTTCCCCAGGTGTCTTGAATATTCCGTATTTCTGACTTTGTTGCAGGAATTTTAATATCTCATGAGAGACCAAATCTCATGTTCCTCGAACGTGCGAGATTGAGGAAGAAAGTTATTTTGTGCAAACATTCGTCACACAAAATGAGAAGCATGCGATTTTTCTGCCCCGTTTCGAACCGGGGACCTTTCGCGTGTTCGGCGAATGTGATAACCACTACACTACAGAAACTGCTGAGAGCATCGCAATCAGTGGCCCTGTGCAATGTTGAACCTCAATGTACTGTTGCAGCTTCTAACGGTTCCGCTGAGAGGCCATGTCACTTATTGCAAGAAGCCGTTTCTTTAAAACTGATGTCTCAACTTATCAAAGATCAGATATTGAACTTTGCTGAACTGGAGATAAGTTATGTTTTGCTTGAAGATAAATTGAGAGGGCAGGGCTTTCAAAAGTAACCACAGCTGAAACGAGAATTGATGATGCCCTGCTAACTTTGCTCTGCATCGGGAACCAGCTGTCCAACCCACTGAACTAAAGGGGACGCCAAAACTGGAAACTCCGAGCCAGCCAGGTGTCGAACCTGGAATCTCCTGATTCGTCGTCAGACGGATGATCCATTGCGCCACTGGCCCACAGCAGTTATAGATGAAGACCAGTTACGAGATCGAGGTAATATTTAGCAACAGACTAAACTGGAAGCACCAGATGTTTCGGTCCGGTTTCGAACCGGGGACCATTCGCGTGTAAAGCGAATGTGATAACTACTACACTACAGAAACAGTTGGCAACACAGACGCCAACGGACCTGTGTCACCTTCAACTCAACTGCCTTGTTGCAGCTTCGCATGGTTCGGCTGAGACGTCATGTCACTTCTCACAAGAACAAGACTGTTTCTTAAAAATAGATATCTAAACTTACAAGCCAGAAGAAGAACCTATATTGAACTGAAGCATTTGTTCAGCAAATCTCTAACGGCGGAATGCTCTCTTCTATTATTAATGCAGCATCCTGAAATCCTACAGAAAAAAGCAACCGACTTTACACAATATTTGTTTCGTTATTCAATGCTTGAGTTGAGTTTAAGAATTGATAATTATGTGTTTCTTATATTTGACCTCATTGTGTTTTGGTGTGTAAAATGCTGCAGCCTAAATACCGTTCATGTAGAAGAAAGGAGGGGTAATTGTAAATCAACTTTGAGCCTGGATTCCCACACTGGCTTTTCCTGTTTCTCCATCAGGAAGACCGTTTTTTCTTTCTCAAAGCTGGTTCAGATAAGTCTCTGGCATTTCCTCTAAGTCAGTTACAGTATCGTTTGTGTCTGTCCTTTTGAGTACACATTACTTTCAGACATCCTTCAATCTGGCCTGTTGCATTTGCTGATCCCAATGCCATCTTCTCTGCATTGGAGAGACTAAATGCCGACTGGGTGACCACATTGCAAAACACCTTCGCTCCATCGACAAGCTGGTGGCAGACTCTCCTGTCGCTTGCTATTTGAACTCACTGTCCTGCTCTCATGTCCACATGTCCGATCTTGGCCTGCTGCAATATTCCCATGTAGCTCAGCACAACGCCGAGGAACAGCACCCCAACCTCCGAATAGGCACGGTACAGCCTTGCGGATTTTACAGTAGGCTCAACAACTTCGCACCGTGAAATCACTCTTCCCACTTCACCGCATGTTTATTTCCATCAACTTATTTTCATTGCTTCCATTGATATGTCTTCTTCTCCCATTGTCTCCCCCTCCCCATTCCCCTAGCCAATCGCATCCCTCTTGGGAAATCCGCCCCTTGTTCCTCATTGTCCTCTCCCATTAACACATTCTAATCTTCTAATCGCCTCTGTCAGCACAGTTCTTAACACTGATTAGAAACATTTACATTCCCTTTTTCTTTCGGCCCAACACATTTTTGTTATTCTCCACCCATCGGTGGCCGTCTGTGGAGACACAATGCATCACGCTCCCCCCACCCCCACTTCCCCCACACACTCCGCCAGTCTACACCTGACCAAAGATCCAGTTGTCCAGCTTCGACAAAGAGTCACCCAGACTCTAAACGACACTTGCCATCTCTCTCCACAGAGGCTGTCAGACCTGATGAGGCTGTCCTGTGTTTTCTGTTTTTCTTTCCCATTGACGCATACGCAGTAAGTTGCTTTCATCGTACATTTAGACATGTTTGAAATGGTGATTAAATATGTTCATCTGCATCTGTAAACCCAAAAGATTCTGTGGTGGATGAACAAACTGCTAATATCCGAATCGTGGCAAAATAGGGAAGGCTTTTCTTCCCCTGGCGTCTTGAATATTCCGTATTTCTGACTTTGTTGCAGGAATTTTAATATCTCATGAGAGACCAAATCTCATGTTCCTCGAACGTGCGAGATTGAGGAAGAAAGTTATTTTGTGCAAACATTCGTCACACAAAATGAGAAGCATGCGATGTTTCTGCCCGGTTTCGAACCGGGGACTTTTCGCGTGTTAGGCGAATGTGATAACCACTACACTACAGAAACTGCTGGGAGCATCGCAATCAGTGGCCCTGTGCAATGTTGAACCTCAATGTATTGTTGCAGCTTCTAACGGTTCCGCTGAGAGGCCATGTAACTTATTGCAAGAAGCCGTTTCTTTAAAACTGATGTCTCAACTTATCAAAGATCAGATATTGAACTTTGCTGAACTGGAGATAAGTTATGTTTTGCTTGAAGTTAAATTGAGAGGGCAGGGCTTTCAAAAGTAACCACAGCTGAAACGAGAATTGATGATGCCCTGCTAACTTTGCTCTGCATCGGGAACCAGCTGTCCAAACCACTGATCTAAAGAGGCAGCCAGGAGTCGAACCTGGAATCTCCTGATTCGTAGTCAGACGCTTCACTGGCCCAAGCTTTCGCTTTTCCTCGATGATTAAGACCAGTTACGAGATTGAGGTAATATTTAGCAACAGACTAAACTGGAAACACCAGATGTCAAGCCACATGTTTTCTTTGCGGCGTAGACGGCGGGATTAATTCACATTGGGTTTGCTTTGAGAAGCTGAGGTCAAACTACATGGAACCAATACGTTCCCGAGAAGTTTGTCTATGTGTGGGCATTCACATTTCTATTGACTAATTCTGGTGGACTCAGATAGCTCTCTGTCCCTTTCATTTTATCAGTTCAACAACTTCAGACTGTGAACTCTCACTTCCCCCTCCACCCCAAGTTTTTTCCATCAACTTATCATTTCTTCCATTGATATGTTTTACCCTCAGCATTGCTCCCCTCCCCCAGGCCATACCATCCTACTTCAGCAATCTGATCCCTGTTTGTAATTGTTCTCTGACGCACGGCTTACCTTTGTTCTGCCATTAACACATTCTGACCGCTTGATGCTCCATCAGCACCTTTCATAGCCTTGATTAGCCTCATTTACATTCCCTTTTTCTTTCTGCCGAGACATTTTCGTCATTTCCCACCTTTTGCTCGCCCTCTATCGAGGCCCAATACAGCACTCCACCACCCCCACCCCCCACCCACAATCGTCTGAATCTCCAGTTCCAGTTCTCCAGCTTTGACAAAGAGTCCACTTGACTGGAAACGACAGCTGCCATTTCGCTCCCCAGAGGCTGTCAGACTTGCTGAGATTGTCCAGTATTTTCTGTTTTTGTTTCCGTTTGAAGCATCCGCAGTAAGTTGCATTTGTCACACATTTGGACATGTTTGAGATGGTGATTAAATATGTTCATTTGTAAAACCCTGAAATTCTGTTGTGGATGAACTAGCTGCTAATATCCGAGCTGTGCCAAGATATGAAAATTCTTCACCCCTCATTGCCTGCCGAAAATTCAGTGCTTGGGCCTTAATGTTCAATTCAGTTTAGTGGCTCATGTGAGAAGAAATCTCATAGTCGTGGAACACACGAGATTCCGGCAACATTTAGGAACAGTATTATTTTGTGACCAGTAATTGTGCTCACTTTTCTCACACGAAATGCTAAATGTTTCTGCCCGGTTTCGAACCGGGGACTTTTCGCGTGTGAGGCGAATGCGATAACCACTACACTACAGAAACCGCTAGCGATCAATCGATCTGCGGAATGTACAACCTGACTGTGTTGCTGCAGATTCTGATGGTCTGTTTGAGAGGCCAGGTCCCTTGTTACAGACAACTGTTTCTTAAATTAACAGATGTCTCAACATATAAAGCCGTGAGATGTAGAAATTATATCGAAATTAATATAAGTTATATTTTTCTTAATGTCGGTCTTAAATTTGTGCTCTTTGGTCTCGAGGTCTGGTTCTCGTTTAGGGATTTTCAATCAATGCGTATGGGAGTGGTCGTGGGTTTAAATCCAGGACAAGCCCTTTACTCCAGGTCAGAGATTATGAATTGTTTGCGATGCTGACGGCGGGGTTGATTTACATTGGCCCACTCTGAAAAAGATTTCTCAGGACTCGGGATGTTACGTCGTTTCTTTCCCCACAGATGATGCTCGAGAGAGAGAGAGAGAGAGACAGTGTCTGAGCTGGAGTGCGTTTGGATAAAATTGATGCTCCAGATCTGTGTTAACCACAGGGACGTGACCCATCTAATCCACAGAGCCAAAGTGGAGAATTGAAATGACTGGAGAGCTGGATCTTAACGCTGACCTCCCGGACTTCGGCCTCCTGAAATTTCAGCTTTCACACTCAGTGTGTGTTCAACAGTTTCACACTGTAAATGCTGCACCCATTGTGTGTGTCCTTACATCGCAGATTTGGGTTTGAATCTTGTTTCCAGTTGTTCTTTGTGTCCGGGCGGTAGTTTTTTTTTTAAATATAATTTTTATTGGCATTTTTTACAGAAAATATAAAACATAACGACAAACAATGAAATGCAACAAAATAACCCATAATAACTGTAACACCCCCAGACCGTATGTATCACATCCCCCCACCACCCCCCCCAACCCCAATGAACAACAAAAGAACTTAAAAATAAATTAAAATTAAATAAACAAACATAGTCATTGTCCGCCCCCCCCCTTTTCCCTCCCCCTTCCCCCCCTCTCCCCCGGGTTGCTGGTGCTACTGCCCCCGTACCCTATCGTTGAGCCAGAAAGTCGAGAAAAGGTTGCCACCGCCTAAAGAACCCTTGTACCGACCCTCTCAGGGCGAATTTGACCTTCTCCAGCTTAATGAAACCCGCCATGTCATTGATCCAGGTCTCCGCTTGGGGGCCTCGCATCCTTCCATTGTAGCAAGATCCTTCGCCGGGCTACTAGGGACGCAAAGGCCAGCACACCGGCCTCTTTCGCCTCCTGCACTCCAGGCTCCACCCCAACCCCAAAAATCGCGAGTCCCCATCCTGGCTTGACCCTGGATCCCACCACCCTCGACACCATCCTCGCCACCCCCTTCCAGAACTCCTCCAGTGCCGGGCATGCCCAGAACATATGGGCATGGTTCACTGGACTCCCCGAGCACCTGACACACCTGTCTTCACCCCCAAAGAACCTACTCATCCTCGTCCCAGTCATGTGGGCCCGGTGCAGCACCTTGAATTGGATGAGGCTAAGCCGCGCACACGAGGAGGAAGAATTAACCCTCTCCAGGGCATCAGCCCATGTCCCGCCTTCGATCTGTTCCCCCAGTTCCCCCTCCCACTTAGCTTTCAGCTCCTCTACTGACGCCTCCTCCGCCTCCTGCATCACCCGTCCGGGCGGTAGTTGTTGATCAATCTGCCATCGATAGCTCTTCCACACATATCTTTTGTTTCTTTATTTCTTCTCCTGCGCTAACAGGGAGCTGGCACAGACTCGGCGGCCCGAATGGCCTCATACTGTGTAGTAATCATTCTCTGATTTGATGCTGACCTCATCAGGTGGCCAGGGAATCCAAGGTATTTTCTCATTTAATCTCTCCTGACATGCCCCCTATCAGAGTCCTTTCCTGTTGTTCTGTTTCTTCCTTCCGGGAGTTCACTTGGTCAAGGCGTCCTACATTTCTAACCTGTCCCGGTTTTGAATGAAAGGTGATGGTCAAAGACGAGCTTTGTTGGCCTCAAATGCTGCCTGACTCCCTGAGTTGTTCCAGTATTTTCCTCTTTCTCTTTTCTGGTACATTCAGTATCCCGGGAATTCTCCGAGGAATGTAATGAGAATCTATAGTCAGGGCAGTTCGGATAAGTCTCCAGATTTCCCAGCCAGGTTCTCGGCAGCTTTGCACAAAGAAAACCAAACGGTACCTTTAAATATCGCCGGAGCTGATCTCTCCGACAGTGCCGTGTATTTCTGCGCCATGGAGCCCACACTGCTGCAGAGATACAGCGGATCCGGTACAAACACTCACTCTGGGAGTCCCAGCCATTTCTCGGCAGAGGGCGCTCTCACATTGATAGACAGACACAATTACGCAGCTTGTGGTGGTCACAGTGTCATTACCAAACCATCAAAAACAAACACAGCACTCACTGAGAATAAGCGAGCAGAAACTGAATAATTATATTCGTTAGTTTATAACTTGCATTTCTACTAAAATGAATTTCACAACTTAATTTCCGGTTCGTTAACTCACATTTAGTCTTTTTATGATCCTTACATTGCTGTCTGAATTATTGTGTGAACGTTTCTCCATCTCCGTTCCGCTCTTCTAGATCCCTTTGATCAAAGCCGGGACACAGAGTTTATATGACGGGATTATTTTCATAGATTTCATAGAAGTTACAGTTCAGAAGGAGGCCATTCAGCCCATCGAGTTTGCACTGGCTCTTGGAAAGAGCAACCTACCCAAGGTCCACACCTCCACCCTGTCCCCACAACCCAGTAACCCCACCCAACACTAAGGGAAATTTTGGACACTAGGGGAAATTTAGCATGGCCAAACCTGGCCACCTAACCTGCACATCTTTGGACTGTGGGAGGAAGCCGGAGCACCCGGAGGAAACCCAGGCACACACGGGGGAGAATATGCAGACTCTGCACAGACAGTGGCCCAAGCGCGAATCGAACTCGGGAGCCTGGAACTTTGAAGCAATTGTGCTAACCACAATGCTACCCTGCTGCTCCGTGTACGATCTTATTTCTTTGTATCCTGAAAACTCGTGCTGGTGGTGCCCAGTGGGTCACTGGCGTAATCTTTCCCCAAACGGGCCCGACCTCTTACCAGTGTAGCCACCGAAGTTGGCCATTCCCTCAATACAAAATGGGGGAACGCAAAGCTTGCAGGTTAAAATGGACAATGTTTGCAGCACAAGCAGGCTGCAGCAAGCCAATGTGTATTCTGTCTGCTGAGAGAGCAGACAGCACCGAAACGAACATTCCACATACTAATGAGGCAATCTCCGGGATAGTTAACATAGCAATGGAACGATCCCAGGGACAATGGACACAAATGGGGAAGTCATTGCAACAGTGTATGGGGAACTAGACACTCCTGACCCCTTTTAATCCGTACCAACCTGAAGCCTGCAGACTAGAGCAGAGCAAGAGGCCTTGTCCCCTGATCCGGCAGTTCCCTTCCAGATAAGCATTGGTTTATTTCGTGGTAGGAATAGTTTAATCATCTTAGCGTGTGCATGGGTAGTATTATAATTGTATTATAATAAACTCAGTTGTTTGAACTTACTAATTGGTGTATGGTTTTATTGCTTTGAACTTCACCTTGAAACTTGTGGCGGTATCTTAACGATACCTGACGACTCCAGAACTAAGTAATGAAACAGAGCCAAATTGAGTGTTAAGCACACTCACCCAGAACGAGCAACACCAGGTACAAGCCCAGGGGCGTCTCCAGCGCAAACATGTAGACCATGTTCGGTCCAGAAGACCATTCCTGCCAAAGATTCCCCGCCCCAGCAGCTCATTTCTACAGCCGCAGAGACCAGACACAATGGAAAGTATGCCTCATAATCTTCCTCTGGTGCCTCACTCAAAGCCTGCAGACTAGAACCGCGTGGAGATAAAGACGCCGAGATAATGGAGGCAGCAGACTCTGACTCCGAGATGGAGACACAGAATGCCTCGGAGGGGTCTCAGACTCCCTGCATAAATAGGGCTGGCCAGCTTGGAACCAGGAAGAGAGAGGAGTGAGCAGCAAGAGAAGATGCTGCTGCTGTTGTATATATATATTATTGTAAATAATTGTTATTTCTTTGTATCCTGCAAAAGGGGCTTTTCACAGTGACTTCATTGAAGCCTACTCGTGACAATAAGCGATTTTCATTTCATTTCAACTCGTGCTGGATTCTTCGTTGCCCTCACAAAACAGTGATTGCACAGTTTATAACAAACCCCAAGGACAAGAGTCCCCTAGTCGCCACATTCCTCCCCGAACAGGCGGCGGAATGTGGCGACTAGGGGCTTTTCACAGTAACTTCATTTGAAGCCTACTCGTGACAATAAGCGATTTTCATTTTGATTTCATTTCATTCTCCTTTCCAGTCTGTTTAATGTTTTCTGACACAACTGTGTTTCCGTCCTACAATAACCAGACCAGCAAACCAATTCCTACTCCCGTCTGGATCTATGTAGCGATTCTTCTTCGAAGGCACTGACTGTATCCCAGCTCTGATTGTTCCCATTCACTGACAGACAGTTCCCCACCTACAGGTGTTAAACCACCTTTGGAGACGCAAGAAAGTGAAGTAAGAAAACCCTGCGAAAGACAGCCGATTCTGAATGGTCCGGATAGAAGCTGTTGCTTCGAATTTCAAATTTTACAGATCGACAGCGGTCACCCAGTGTCTGGATTGTATGAGGCTAGTGCGGGCGGGCTTTTCGGGAGGTAATTGTGGAACAAGCACATTTCATCGCATTTGAAATCATGGTTTCAATCGGAATTGTAAACATATGATTATTTCATGTTTGAACATGTATTTCTGATCTGAGTGACGGAAAATTCTGTTTCTCGGCTACTGTCCTCAGAGGTTAAGACAGAAGAAGTTTCTGTTTTTTGTTTAACCTTTCATGCTGCCTTCTTGAACCGCTGCAGTCCATGTGGTGTTAGGGAGGGAGTTCCAGGATTTCACCTCTGCTGCGTTACTCATGTCAGCAGACGAGCAGTGAGGCTAAAATAACAAAACAGCAACAGCACCGCTCAGACAGCTAAACTCTATCTATCTCTGGGTGGAGAAAGTGGCTCAGAAGAGTTGATCAGAAGTAGGACTCACAGACTGAATATACCATGAACAAGAATCCCACTCCCTTACTTTGCACTGTGTCTTCGAGCTCCAGTCTGTTGACGTTTCGACAGACACTCGAGCAGATTCAGCCACATCGACCAATGGCGATATCAGTCGCTCAACTCCACACCGGGAGGAAGCCACCTTAACCTCGAATCAAACTGTCAGCCACCTGTTTCCAACAATGGTAGTAAAAATACACTGCCGAATCCAATCCGACAGCCAGATCCATCATCAAACCAGTCTCCAGATAACCCGGCCTTGCTGTTTCTGATCAGCTGTTAATTCTCTGAAACTCAGGGCTGGATGTTCAGACCAGCTCCGGCAAAGATGTTTCTGCCCCTTCAACCAGTCCCATTGACGTCACTCAGTTTACAGACTTACGTCACTAAATCTGCAGGGTGACGTCACACGTGTCCTCAGTCATAGGCGGTGCTCAGCCGCATGCGCATACTCCGACACACACCCCACCAATGCTGAATCTCCCTCACAGCTTCACTTTGCGATCACAAGCCCCAGAGACCCGGCTCGGGCGGGCACGGTGCAGTTGGTGTTAGACTCAGTCTGATATACAACAGCGCTGCCTTCGCAGATTGTCTCTAGTCCTGAAAACTACCGAGAGCTCCAGAACACAGATCGACAGGATCCAACATGAAGCTGAGCTTCACTTTAGTGATTATCTCCCTGAATTTCTTACTCTTCTCTCCGTGTGAGTGTGATCACTGTATCTGGCGGAATATTTCACACATCAGATCTGTCATGCTGTACTAATCGTAACATACAGTTTCCACTATTGTATATCTTGCTATGTCATGTTGTATTTGATTGTGCTATATTATATTCTCGCGGTATGTGTGATATTAAATTTATCATGTTATTTTACATCTCAGATGCTGCTGGCAGTGAAGAAGTATCACAGTCTCCAGAGTCAATCGTTGTTACCGAGGGAGATGTTGCATCCTTGGCCTGTTCCACCACAGTAGCAGGAATGATCCTACAATGGTACAGGCAATACCCGGATGGAACCATGCAGCACCTGGCGAGCGGTACAAGCGATCAGGGCAGGATCACAGCCCGGTTCATTTCAGCAGACAAACACAGCTCTCTGAATGTTAGTGACGTTCGAGTGACAGACACCGCCACCTATTTCTGTGCAGTGGAGGCACAGTGAACTAAAAACCATTCAGCGCCGTACAAAAACCTGCCGAGTCATTCTGAAAGTGTGTAGCCTGTGCAGTTACCCGAGAGCAAGGATGTTAGTAACACTGTTCCGTGGATATGCCGCAATGAGTGAGGTCTGTTCATGATTTGGGTTTGCTCTTTCATATCAGAAAAGAAGGGCCATAATCCATTTAAATTCATTTTATTTATTTAGAAGTCACAACAAGAGAACACGGGTTCCATGGTGCTTCTAGATAATAATCATTGTGCCGTTCGGCGAGCCAATATTCAGAGGCCGTTGTCTATTTCTTGTTTTAAATCAAATTCCAGACTGAGACACATTCCAGTTTTGTTACAGGGATGAGTGATGCACAATCAGTCTCCCAGGATCCGTCCGAATTGAAGGCTCTAGAAAGACAGTTCAGTTATAATCACTCCATGTGCAAGAGCTTTCTCTGTCTAGGTCGGCAAGTCAATATTACGGAATAACTGCGAGATATTTACCGATGAGGTATCGGCTGAGACATTGAGCTACGTCACAAGACTTCTCAGATCGGTTGATTTGAACAAGGACAACAGTGGAAATATTTGATAAACAAACCTGACAATGTTTGTTCTCCGTGGGCCTGGGATGGAATTAACCCGGCTGATCAAGGCGCTAAAGAAGACGACACAAATACTCGCAGAGGATTTTTGTGCGGGTTCTTGGTTTTTATCTGATTCTGTGTTTCACTGCACAGGAAAAATACACCACACTTAGACCGCTGAAATTATGAGCAACAGGTAGACATTGTCTTCAGATTCCATCTTTTTATAGTTTTTACAGTCTTACTACATCATTAATAATTCAGTTTGGACACTGTGCCCGTTTCTGTCCATATCAGTGGATGTTTCTTATTACCTGGGTTGTATATTCGCAATCCAACCCTTCAAACACAGCTACTGTCACCGGAAACTGGATCTGCAAGTAGTTCGCCTGTGAAAGTAGAGGATCTAAAGAGCAGGAGGTTAAACAGGATTGAGATATTAACCTCTATCTAACTGTATGAGTCTGTGTAAATTCCCATCAATCTGTTAAACTGTCTTGATGAGCACAATCCAGTACTTAACGTGCAAGAGCCCCACCACTAGTATTAGAAACATGTCTGACTGGATCTCTCAGTGAATGGGCATGGGATGAGTCAGGGATTGAGAGGAGAGAGGGAACCCGGGCTCTGTTCAACTCAATGTCCCACCCAGACACAGCAAGGGAGCCAGGCCCACTGTGACATCACTGAGTATACGTCTGGATTTTGGTCTCATGTTTAGATTTGTCAGCAACTGTCCTGAACCCACATCTTTCTTCATTACTAAGGTGTTGGTGATAATCCATCTCGGTGGCTGTGCCGGTTTCTCCTGATATCATTGCATTTTGTATATGTTGGGGCCTTTATATTGGCAATTTAACTTCACCGAACCCCCTTCTGACACTGTTATTGTCACTGCTGACTGAGCTACTGGATTGCACATAGTCCGCCTGCGAAAGTGAAGGAATGAAATGAACAGATTGTTGTTCCTCTATAAATTTAGAGTTTTTTTTCAATTAAGGGTGGCCACTCCACTTAGCCTGCACATCTAGGTTACGGGAGTGATAATGTTCAAACACCACAAGGACAATGATCTGGGACAGGGATCGAACCCATGTCCTCAGTGCAATGAGGCAGCAGTTGATACAAATTTGCTTGTATCTGCGGCATTTTTTGGGACCTCTGATGCAGGCACTTCATAGACATTCCCGATCGTTAATTATACTCTAGCCTAAGTGTATTAATATGCTGATCTGGTTTAATTAACACTATAACTACTTACTGTGCCAAAGCGCCGCCAGTATTATCACAACCATGTCTGACTGAATCTCTCCCAGTGAACTGGACTGGACTGAGTCAGGGATTGTGTAGGAGAGAGGGAACTTAGTGCAGTGCAGGGAGAGGGTCTATTGTGACATCACTCGCCTCCCATCCTATCGGCTTGGCCGACACCATCAGGTGAGTTTCTGACGCCCGTGCTTGAATTTGGCGCCCTCTGCTGCCGGATTCGGTTTACTCCGTGTTAGAATTCGGCTGTTGAGTGGATTCAGTATTGACTGCAATGCATATCAGGGCGGGAAACCTAGACAGAAATCTAAATTCCAACTGTTTATACACTATCTTTGTCACTATAGGTGTTTCTAATCAAAAAATGATGCTTAATCTGTGCAAATCATCCCTGGAGTCCTCGGTTCACACCATGGATGCGACGAAGTCGAAAGAATGCCAAGACTTTGGTGAACATGCGGAGGTTAGAACTCAGAATAATAGCAGGGCTCAACAGACTAGTTTTCTTTATTTTGGTTCTGACGAAGGTACAAAAGGGGAACTGCGCTGAACATCGCTTTTTCCAGAGACCAGATTGTCTGGAATTATTTTCATTAGCTGAAGGTTAAATGTCCTATAAAGAAGATAGATGAATGAGATTTCATGCTGCAAGTGAATTAAACGTCTGAATGGATCAGCACCGAGGCACGGGCGGGATTCGAACCCGCGATTTGTGGTTTACGAGACCAACGCCTTTCCTCTTGGCCACCGCACCTTAGGCAAGGTAATGATGTTGATTGCACTGTGAGTTGTTATCATTTGGAGTCTGACGTAACAATTGATGAGAGAAGAAGAATCAATGGAACATTTAATAATGTATTGTCAGAACTTGAGAACGGAAAACCCCGCGGGATTTAAATGCAGGGTGAAAAGGGAAATAGAAAAAGTTCTTTCAAATAGGCGCAGGTAGCGTCAGTTCAATCTGCCCCCACCCCTCCGACACTATATTGTTCTCAGTGAGTTGAGCAGGTGCAGGATGGTCACGGGCTGCTGAATGCTCAACTGTCGCTATTTCCGCCCCATCACTTGTGACTGCAGCTGATAACCGCCGCACACATTTTTCAGCTTTGTGTCTGCGGTGCCCAGGTCACAGCTTCCGTTTGGTGCTCTCGCCCCAACACCATTGGGATATTCTAGACATTGCTGCTGCTGCTCGATTCCTGTCATTGGTTGGATCAGCAATGCAGTGGGACCTGAATCTGGATTGCTGCTCTGACAGATAATTGCCTGACCTGAAGAGCGATTGATTCAGGAACTATCGCGGGGAACCGCCTCTCGCTCTCTTCTTTATGATCTCGCTGCTCAGTATTTCCTTTACTGCAAAACCCCCATTCTCCCCTGATTATGTAACCAGATATTATTGTTAATTACATAATAATGATCATGGTGCGGGTGACCGTTACGTTGGTCAATATGAGGCTGATTCTGAATTTTGAGATTGTTATTGTTTTCTGTTCGTTTGTATCAGACTGGAGCCACCAAGACCCAGCGGAACATCGGGGCGCTGAAATGAAGGTTGAAGTGGATATTGACGCCACAAACCAATACAATCGATCCTGAGGATCCACAGTCTGTATCCGGGCGGCCTGCACGGTGCATGTTTCGTCTGATTGGAGAGAATCTGCGTAGCAGCAAAGATAAAAGTGATCTCAATATGACCCATATATAGAGAAATACCAGTACACAAATACAAATATCCCTAGGTATGCCTGTGTCGGCAGTCACATTATAGCAGAAAGACAGTCGATCCCAGAAACAAACCAACACCAAGAGGAGGAGGGGTAGGTTGGGGGGGGGGGGGGTGGTGTGTGATATTTTTCTCTCAAGGTGGGTGCGAGAGGGCGATCAGAAAGACCATCGCCATTTATAATGAATATGTGAAAACGGAGCAAGACGGGAACATAGAACATAGAACAGTACAGAACAGAACAGGCCCTTCGGCCCTCAATGTTGTGCCGAGCCATGATCACCCTGCAAGATGTAGATCTTTGTCTTTTTTTCTGAGCGAGCTTCGTGAATCTATGGAATTCTCCCGCAGAGACCGCTGAGGTGGGTCCATTGAATATTTCGAGGCAGACGTGGTTGTATTCTCGATTAAAAATGAATTTAAAGTTTATCCGGGGTAGGCGAAATGTGAATCTGAGGTCAAGATCACATCGGCCACGAACTTGTTGAACGATGGAGGAGGCTCGGGGAGTGAATAAACAAATCCTGCTCAAATTTGTTTTGTTCGTGGGTCCGTGAAGAGGTATCGCAATCTCCTGAGTCGGTGTTTCTTATCGAGGGAGACACAGCATCGTTGAGCTGTCCCAACACAGCGCCATGAAGGATGCTCCAATGGTAGAGGTAACTCCATGCCACAGCGGGGGCACGGTACTTGTTATCAGAACAGGATCACAATATCTGTGCACCTCAGCAGTGACGCACAATCTTCTGATTGCCAGCGATCGAAAGAGAACACCTGTCCCCTGAGGCAGTGCAGAAAAGATCTGGAAGGATCGGACAAACACATGGTCCCGCGGTCGTGGACCTTTCCGAGTCAGTGACTCATCAGAGCCCCTTGAATTTTACAGCACTCACCATGGACAGCACCACTCGTTCACCGCCTCGCTGAAACATAACCCTTATCGGGGCGACTCCATAACAGAAAGCAGGAAGTGTCAACATATATTTGATATATTTTTGATCGGAAAATCCAAGTTCTGCTGAAGACTACAGGGGGGCTCAGACTCAGTGGCCTTAGATCCACCTAAGTTAATCCTTTGGAAGATTTTATCATCCCCACATCTGAGTGCTTACAATACTTCTGCTCAGAAGTGGATATTCCAAGCGTAAATTTACTGTGCATCGCGGCATGCAGATTAATCTCACAAATCCCAAACGGCTCCTTTATTGAGCTGTACAAGGATTGAGACAGCAATGGAATTGGTGGATAAATAGACTTGAGTGCTTTTCTGTGCTTTTAAGGGCAGGAACGCAAAATTAGTGGAATTGAAAATACTCTCTGAGATTTTTGTACATGGTTGTAGCTGCTTTGTGACACTGTGCTCATTGCACAGTAATAGACCGCCCCGTCCTCCACACTGAGCGCGTTTATATTGAGATAACTATTCTTTTTAGACTTGTTGGCAGCCGCCAGATATCGCCTTAAGATATCCTCTTTCTTCATCGCCGATATGTTCATGATGATCAATTTCGGCGGCTGTGCCGGTTTTTGCTGATATTATAGCATGTGGCACACAGTCGGGTCTGTATATTCGCAATCTAACTGCACTGAACCCCCTTCTGATGCAGATATTGTCTCCGGTGATTGAGTTACTGGATCGGCGCATAGTCCGCCTGCGAAAGTAGAGGAATGAAAGTAGAGGAAGAGTTAAACAAACATTGCGAGAATCTGAGAGTTAGAAACACGTGGCTGTGGAACCGGAGAATCCAGCCCAGAATCCAATACTTACTATGCAAGAGCGCCGCCAGTATTAACAGAGACATTTCTGACCGAATCCCTCTGACGGAATGGGAATGGAATGAGGCAGAGATTGAGAAGCAGAGAGGGAACCCGGCTCTGTTCAGGTTACTGTTCCACCCACACACTGCAGGGGGGCAGGCAATATATGACATCACTACGGATAACTTTGTTAATGTTAACACGTGATTTAATCAGGCGCATGCTTGACTTTGGAACCCTATGCTGACCCGTTCGAAGTAATTCATTTTAGGAGGAGGTCCTTGAGTGGATTGGGTGAATATTTTATCTGCAGACATGAACGTTTGCCAGAAAGCTAAATTTCAGCACGGTGGCACAGTGCCTAGCACTGCTGCCTCACAGCGCCAGGGGCCTAGTTTCAATTCTGGCCTTGGGTGACTGTGGAGCATACACTTTCTCTCCGTGTCTGCGTGGGTTTCCTCCGCGTGCTCCAGTTTCCATCCACAGTCCAACGATTTGCTGATTCGGTGCATTGGTCATGTTAAATTACCCTCAGTGTCAGGGATGTTTAGATTAGGTTAAATGATTCCAGGAATTGGGCGGGGAATTGGGCTTGGGTGGCGTGCTCGTCCAGTGAATCGGTGCGGACTCGATGGCAAAATGTCCTCCTTCTGCACTATAGAGATGCTATGATTCTATTTTATAAATTGGAGCCATTTAGATACTGGTTTTGTCATCGCTGCTGTTTATATCGAAGCGTATTCCAAATTCTGCATTAATTATTGCTGTCCAAATGCAGTGAAAGACAAAGTACAAAGAATGTTTGCAAGTTGGAGAGAATGACAGTATCATATATCAGAAGAGTACTAGGAATGAAAAACGTTTATGAAACAGACAAGGGAATCTTGGATTAATTTGCTTGTCACAAAAAAGGTAGAAAGGAGAAGGAATTTACATCCTCACAATTACGCCCTTGTGTTGGAGTAGATCGCTTGTAATTATTTTCATTGGTTGAAGATTCAATGACAAAATCACTTCACTTTAATGGAAAATGGTTAGTGAAAGATGAATTTTATTTTTTCCATTGTGATTTCTTATTGTCAGGAATACCGATCAAAGTGGTAAAGGGCGAAGATACACAAAAACTTGTCAAAGGGATATTGTCATAAATTGAAAACGGAAGACAACGTGGAAAATACTGTATTAAAACCGCTTGGTGTCGCACTTTCAAGTAGGCCTCATTCCTTCCCTAAATGTTGTGATTCTGGGTCCTTCCTGCCCACATACCTGTTTTTTACCCCTCAGTCACTTGAACAATGAAAAGGTGCAGAATTGGCACTGACCTCTGGAGACTGCATTATACATGATGTAGGTAGTTGAAAGATTAGTGAGCAGTTGTTCTCTGGCTTTGGTACCACAACAACATTGGAAGTTCATCTTTACTGCGTTCACCACATAAGCTGACTCCCTCGGAACACATTTGCATCTCGTCTTAAAGATGATTTGACGTCGAGGTTCTGCCTAAGCAATGTAAGATCATTCGTTTTTTCTATTTATTTCTGGGGTCTATGCTCATTAGATTCAATGTAAGACATTGCTTGACTCATTGTACACCGTTTTAACCTCACTGTCTATCTCCTTGTCCCTGTTATTCTCTGATCATTTCACTCTCTTTGTTCCTCCAGCTGTATTGTCTGCATATATCTGTGCCATTCACAGTTTCTCCACCATATCTTCATCTCTTTCCCTTCTTGCCTCCACCTCTCCCTTATTTTTCTGATTATGTAACCAGTAACCCCACCTATCCTTTTTGGACACTAAGGGCAATTTATAATGGCCAATCCACCTAACCTGCACATCTTGCCCTGCAGGAGGAAACCGGAGCACCCGGAGGAAATCCACGGAGACACGGGGAGAACGTGCAGACTCTGGGGAGACAATGACCCAAGCTGGGAATCGAACCTGGGACCCTGGAATTATGAAGCAACTGTGCTAACCACTGTGTTACCGTGCTGCTCCTATTTTGGTCACTATTTCTATCACGGTTTCTCCCTCTGAATCTGTCATTTGTTTTTCTTGATTTCGTAGTTCGTATTTCTCCGTTTTGCTGCATTTCTCTCTCACATTGTACCTTCATCAAAAATCCCCCTTCTCTCTCTGTCTCGCTCTGTCTGCCTCCATATTTTCATTATCTGCCACTGTGTTTCCTATTATTTATCTCCCTGTTTTTGTTTCTCGCCTTGTCTCTCCCTCACATGCAGGTTTAAAAAAACAAGTCGCCAGTTGGCCGCCAGATGGTGCTTTGGTCCAACGTAAGTTTCCCGCGCAGTGAAATGCCAGTGGTTTCTTTTGCATTCCATTTTTTGGAAGTTCTTTGGGAGTAGTTGGCAGGTACTGTTGGAGAAGGTGAGGTTAGTCACTGGTGTGCAGCCAATAGAAACTGTGGTCATGTATATTTGGGTCCGGCCACAACAACAGACCTCAAACACTCCAGTATTCATATCAAGACATTCGTTCTGAAAATGAAATGAGGCCTCTGCTCATTTTATGGACTCTAATTCAATTCAGGAAAATCGCAGCAATAAACCAACGTGTGTTCTCAGTCTCCATCAAACACAATATATGACCATCCTTACTTTTAAAAAATGCTGCAGATGGTGTAGTTCTGAAATATAAACAGAAAATGATGGAAAGAAGCTGCAGGTCTGGCAGTATCTGTGGATCATTGAACAAGAGTTAGCATTTCGAAATCAATGTGGCTCTCCTCGAAGCACAACGTGGCCAATCAGAACGTCAGGTGTTCAAGGAGACATCTTCTCCTTTTATTGGATTTTCATTGGAACTTCATTGCATTGTTACTGTCAGCTTAGTTGTAACGCTAATGAAGATTATTATTATGAAGAGAATAAATGAGAAACCTGGGCCCAGATCATTTACCATTGACGACAAGGCACCAGAGATGAATTGGTAATTTACTTTCTGTGATTATATGAATATTATTCACGTTGAAAATACTGTCTATGATTGTACATCCCAACAACGCCCAATTAGCCCCCAGTGTTAGCGCTGTTTCCTCATAACGCAGGTGTTAACGTTTGCACGTTCTCGCCGAGTCTGCGTGGGTTTCCTCCAGGTGCTCCGGTTTCCACCCACAGTCCAAAAATGTGCAGTGGTGGACTGGCCATGAACAATTGACACTTAGTGTCCAAAGATGTGTAGGTTAGGCAGATTTCTGGCACGGAGATTTGGAACATTCGACAAGTGGAATTATCCTCTCCATACGTCCATCACATAAAATCTTAGAATTTGCAGTGCAGAAGAAAGCCACTCGGCCCATCGTGTCTGCACCGGCCCTTGGAAAGAGCACCCTACCTAAGCCCCTGCCTCCACCCTATCCCTGTAACCCAATAATCCCGCCTTACTTGTTTGGACACTAAGGGCAATTTAGCATGGCCAATCCACCTTACCTGCACATCTTTGGACTGTGGGAGGAAACCGGAGTACCCGGAGGAATAACGCAGACACGGGGAGGACGTGCAGACTCCAAACAGACAGTGACCCAAGCCGGGGTCATCATTGTAAAGGCATCAAGGTTGACTTTCCGTGAGTACAGACAAGAACTACAACATTTACATTCCTTTTTCCTAGATCTGATCTTCGAATTCCGGTTTGCATTGTGTTTTGTGAACATAAACCCCTGTAAGGAGGAGACCAGGACAAAGACGCATGTGTGCTCTAAGGCTGGTCTGATGCTTGTTTAACACGGGTCCTGCTTTCCAAATGTATTCCTGCCGGGATCTGCATTGCTGCTGGTCCTGGATTCCAACAAGATAAATCACCATCCTGGAGCTGCAGCTGTCTGACAGCGCGGTGTATTACTGCGAGCTGAGAGACACAGTGTCAGCAACCAGAGGGAGCCTCGTACAAAAATCACTGCCGCAGTCTGACAGAGTGGACGGAATAGCGGACTGTAGAGGAATATATCGCTGATGCTAGCAATGAGCGGAGGGACTGGAGAATGTAGCCACAAGACAGATCCCAGCAGCTCTGAACAGAGATGTTAGATGTCAGATTTGATTCACCCAATAATGAGCAATTGAGTGGAATCATTTAAGATCTATTTGACAAACTGACATTTTAACATTTGTTAAATTGAAAATTTCTCCTGTTGATTGTCATTGTGTTTTTTTTCCGCTGTTTGATACCGCACGAATACAAAAAGAAATCTGAGAACACATTTCCTTTCATCCCCGCCTCAAATTAAGTCTTTTTTAGTGATTTAAATGCTCGGAACACCTTCACCTACATTCAGCACTTGTATTTCCTTTCTTCAAGGCTGTTTCTTTCAGGTGAACCGAAGGCAAAAATGCCCCCACATCCAATTAAGGGTCAAGCAGTCTGTGTTTCTCGTCTGGCTCTTATCAGTAGAATGCAGGGCAACTGCCTCAGTGCCTTGTAACAAACACGTGTGGTTAAATAGGTGACATCAGACCAATCAGAGCCAGCTAACCCAGCTCTTCCGATCATTCATTCCGTAGGTTGTAACGTCAGAGCAGCCCCAGCCAATGCCCTCAGCTTTATCTTGTTGAGTATTCTGCAGGTTTCTGAGAATCCAGGACCAGCAGCAATGCGGATCCCCGTTCTCGCTGTGATCTGGGTGATATTCATTGTTGGTAAGACTTTTAAAAATTTAATTTCTCGAGCAATATATTTGAAAAGCAGTACACCGTGTTAGTCAAGTATCGGACCTCCCTGAGAGCAGACTAGTCTGTGCCCCAGTCTCTTCCTCACGGGAGTTTATGTTGGCAAAACACAAAGCATACGTGATTTAGAGTGACGGTACCGGAATTGGCGGATGCTAGCTATCAGAAACCAATGTAAATGTTCTGGTTCTTTTCTGTACTGACGAGAAGTACAGTCAAGCTTGATGTCTTTACAATGATAATTCCACATGTTCCAAATCTCGGTGCCAGAAATCGAAGCGCCACCAAATTCTCTAACTGGGAAATCAGGAGAAACCACTTTAGAAAGAGAGTCGGTAGAACGTGGCTAAAACAAACACAAGGAAGAGCTGAAGAGCAGAGTAATGGGGCATTTCAAGAGAAACTAGATAAACAGTTGAGGGAGAAAGGGACGGTAGGATTTGTTGATACAAGGAGAGGAGGAGAGATGGAGGATTCTCCTGGGGATTGTAAAGACTGACATGAAGCAATTGGGCCGAATGAGCTTTCTCGTGCTCTAAATTATATCAATTTTTATGTTACACCATCGGAATTTTCACCCTCAGTTCAGTTCAGTTGAATTTTAAATCAATGATTTCCGCTTTCTATAACCGTATGTTGCAGGTCTGAGCGATGGAGATTCTGTAATTCAGCGGGAATCCTCACTCACACAGACAGAGGGAGAAGGTGTCACTCTAACCTGCACCTATACCGACGATGCTTATTATTTATTCTGGTACCGTCAGTACCCAGACAGACTGCCCGAGTTTGCGGTCCGGAGGCTCACGGACGGCCGTTTTGAATTGAAGGCGGATTTCGCACAGGGCCGGTTTTCTCATGCAATCCAGCAGTCAGAGAAGTTGTACCGATTGACGATCTCGGGGCTGCTGCTATCTGACACCGCGGTCTATTACTGTGCACAGTCTCACAGTGATGGGAACGAGGGCAAGCCTCGTACAAAAATTACCGCAGGTTTCTGGGTCACAGTTGCTGTCTGTTGAGAGCTGTTTATAACAGCGGCTCAGACTGAAGCGTGAATGGTTTCCTGTGAGCACAGACCCCGAGCATTGTGCTCCATATCAAATCGTTCACATCGAAGACAGAATCAGTCCGATTATTGCATTTACTGAGAGCGGAATTAGTTGATGTTGATACGAGGATATCGGAGAACTGGCCACAACCACTGAGAAAGTAAACTGTGCAGGTGGCCGGGAACTATCTATATCCCTGACCGCTGTTCAGGAAATCTCTGAGCGACAAGTCATTTCTGGTTTGAAATACCAGTCCACAGTGCAAACCAATGGCCATTGGGTGAGAAAAGCTTAATAATTATAATGACCCGATTGAACATCTCTCGATGTTAATGTCACTGACACGTATTAAATCTAAGAATCCTTAATATTGCTGAATGCATTGTTGTTTCCCCTGACATTGCTGTTCTTACCATTGTTCTGATGAGCACAATACGAAACACTTCGACAATTAATTTCAGCAATGCACGGGTCTGTGCTACCAAACAACCACTTCTTAATATAGAAAAAGTGCAGAGGTTATATTCCGAACATGATTAGGAGCTGATGAACAATGATTCAACAGTAAATTATCCATTAGGACAGACTTGGTGTTCTAGACACCCGGACTCATGGTAACAAAACCATCTGACTATCACAACCGAATAGAAATGAACATCACAGAGTTTTCCATCAGCACCAGAAGCGCTTTGGGAAATCTGAACATATCGGGTACGGCGTTCTGCACAAATACATTCTTTGTACATTTGACCTGAGCACCCCTCAGTGTTACATACCCGCTGCTGCATTTACCTGGTGTGTGAAAGACTGGTTCACAATGTCAATGCCAAATCAGCATTTTTGTCACAATATCTTCAAGCTGGAAACCGAAATAAATACTGTAATATTTTGGATGTAAAATAAGCAGAATAAACCATCCCTAGCGCGGCATCTGCTGCTCTCGGCTTGTGCATAATTTGGCTTTAGTTCAATCAGAAATACCTGCTGATAAGTTCATAAAGTCTAGCTTTCCCCCGCTATTCTCTTTGTCACACTGTGGCAGTGTTTTTGTACGAGTCTTCCCCTGGTTGCTGTCGCTGTTTCTCTCAGTCCGCAGTAATACACCGCGCTGTCAAACAGCCGCAGCTCCCGGATGGTGAAATTCCCCTCACTTTTCGAAGTATCCAGAGATGCTGAAAATCGAGTCCCCACACCCACTGCCCTGGAAACAACTCCGTAGCTATGGATGTAGGTCAAAAAATTGGGGACTTTACCCACGTCCTGCCGGTACAGCTGTAATGAATATGAAGTAGCTGTGGTCGAATAGCTGCAATTGATGGTCAGCGAGTCTCCATCACACTTTGTTGTTGTAAACGGCTCCTGTGAGACCGAGTCAGCACTTCGAACACCTGCAGAAATTTACAAATAGAGAACTTTATTTTTTTTAATTATCACGATGTTATCAAGTTAACGGAATACATTGCAAAAGTAGGCGATGCACGTTTAAAAGGATAATTTCCGTATCGGTATCACGAGAAAAGTTGGGAACTTACCAGTTGAAAATGAAAATGAAATGAAAATCACTTATTGTCACGAGTAGGCTTCAATTAAGTTTATGTGAAAAGTCCCTAGTCGCCACATTCCGGCGCCTATCCGGGGAGGCTGGTACGAGAATTGAACCGTGCTGCTAGCCTGCTTGGTAAGCCAGCGATTTAGCCCAGCCCCTATTAAGAGAGCTGCAGCTGCGAGGAATGTTTAAAAGATAACAGCCAACATGTTCACTGAGCTGGTGGTGGATTTAAACAGAGTGAGTTAAAGCTGAATTGTTTCAGATACCCTCCGTACACACAGGATCTGCTCAGACGAGGAGGAGTGCAACAGACATATACAGATGCTGAAAGATGCCCTCGTACGAACGGGATATGGCGCTCGACTCATCGATCGACGGTTCCAACAGCAAAGCAACAGCAAAAAACCGCACCGACCTCCTCAGAAGGCAAACACAGGACACAACCGACAGAGTACACTTCGTCGTCCAGTACTTTCCCGGAGCGGAGAAACTACAATATCTTCTTCACAGCCTTCAGGATGTCCCGAAGCGTGGTACATTGGCAGGACATGCAGACGCTGTGACAATGAATGAACGGGCATCGTGCGACAATCACCAGGCAGGAATGTTGCCTTCCAGTCAGGGAACACTTCAGCAGTCAAGGGCAATCAGCCTCTGATCTCTGGGTAAGCGTACTCCAAGGCGGCCATCAGGACACACGATAACGCAGAATCGCTGAGCCGAAACTGATAGCCAAGTTCCGCACACATGAGTGTGGTCTCAACCGGGGCATGGGATGCATGTCACATTACATTCATCCCCCACCATCTGGCCTGGGCTTGCGAAATCCCACCAACTGTCCTGGCTTGAGACAATTCACACCTCTTTAACCTGGGGCTACCCCTCCCTCTGGATCTGTAAAAACTTAATTACCTGCAAATGCTCGCATTCTAAGCATTGTCTGGCATCTTTGAATTTGTCGATATATTTTATGTTTGAGGAACATACCTCTCATTCACCTGAGGAAGGTGCAATGCTCCGAAAGCTAGTGTTTGAAACAAACCTGTTGGACTTTCACCTGGAGTTGTCAGATTTCTTACTGTGCTCATCCCAGTCCAACACCGGCATCTCCACATCGTTGTTTCAGATAAGACTTGATAAGCTGTTGAGTCATATCCCACCTCTCTACTGATTCGTTCATTCCTAACAGAATGTGTAGGTGACACCCAATCATCCCTCAGCTCTTATGTCCTACCTTTCAGCCAATCAGCTCAGAGTTACTTTGTTCCTCCATGACGTCAGAACAAGGAACCTGGAACCACATGAAACTGTTCTCAGAACAATGAACCGAACAGAATAACATCAGAGAATCAGAAACAGGAGCTGCAGTGGACCATTTGCTCCTTCACTTGGGCCTGCTTAGCCATTCAATAAGATCATGGCTGATCTAACTCACATCCACCTTCCTGCACTATCGCAAAAATGTCGTATTTGCCTTAATATCGCAGATCATTTGGAACCCTCCTTGAAGAAACTGAGCGACTGAACAACTAAGTTCCTAACGGGCATTAAATCAAATGCTGGTTCTTTGTCTGGGTTAATATTTAAGGTGGAGCACGGATTGGTAACAGTTCATGTTTTTCCGCTAACAGAACCAGAGTTCCCGATTTAGAGCTCAGCTCGGAGACCAGGAAAACTACCGTAAATCGGGATTTTACACAGAATGAAAAACATTCAGCACCATAGAAAGAGATCATCTGGGCAAGTTGTTATTTCTAATATAGTTTTGTTTGTACTAATAGTACAAACGGATTCAGTGAGAGGAGGTGAGAGTGCCTTGCCGGTTTTTGTACGAAGTGACTGTGTCTGTGTAACAGTGTGGGTCTCAGAGCACAGAGGTACACGGCAGAGTCAGAGACACGGACCTCGGTGATATTTAAAGGAACTGTTTTCCTTTCCTTGTCCAAATGAGCAGAAAACCGGTCTGGGAAATCGGAAGACCTTTCTCCAGTCCCCGTGCTATATTTCTTCAGTAGATATCTCGGAGCTTCGCCGGAATACTGGATGTACCAGAAGAGAGTCAAGACAGTGACATCTGTATTGTAACTGCAGTCCAATATTGCCGTCTGTCCTTCCTGAACCGGTAATTCAGGCGGCTCCTGGGAAACTGAATCTTGGCCACGGGCTCCTGTAACAAGATATAGAATGTGTCATAAATCTGGGAGTAAATATAAACCATGAAACAACATTGAGTAATTGAGCTCAGACTCACCGGACAGCAAGACCATTATTGTCAGAAAAGCACACAGGGAGCACATGGTTCTTGACGGGACAGTATACAGCGGCACTGTTTCAAATATGTTGCTGCGTCGAGTCTAATATCAAAGAGTAAACTCTGATCAATTCTTGGAAACTGAGAGGCGTCTCTCAGTGCTGCGATTGGCCGGTCTCTCAGCTCTGATGTCAGCTGTGGACCAATCACTGTCAGCTGGGGAGTGATTGCGGCTGGTTCTCTCCAATCACATTCCATCCCTGACTGTGCGTTTTGGCCTTTCTCACTCACTTTCTCTGCGTCACATTATCAGTCATTCTGCTTCTTTCTCCGTTTAAATCGTTTTGCTTCGATCTCAGTATTTACATCCGTCCTGAGATAGATATTTTTCTCTATTTATGGTGAAAAGTTAAATAAATATCTTATAATCAGTCAAGTGACATCCACTGCATGAAATATAATGAATAATTATTGATTTAAAGGTTCCCGGGATACATAGTCACCCAATTCCACACCAAGATGCATTTCCACTGGGGTCTCTTGTACCGGTAAAGTACTGATTTCAGTCAGTATTTATTTCTGCCCTAGGGAATTTAGAATGTCACATCTCTGAAATTAGATCACTTTTAAAAGGCGCGGCCTGAGAAATTGTCACCTGATCTAGAACGTTTAAAGTTACAGATAGATTCAGTTATTCACCCAGGAGATCTGCAGGTTTGTGCGAATGGGGTCGTGAAATTATGGAATTTGATCCTAGAGTTATATAACATGACACACTTCCCAATAGTGACAATCATTGACCTCATGGAGGGAACCCATTCAGATGGAGCTGCATTGTCCCGTTCATTATCTGAACATTGTCTATGGGAATTCCTGATACCGAGCCCTTGATTGTCGACCTGCTCCAGTTTTTGTATGAGCCCCGCCGGCCCCTCATCCACTGTGGGTCTCAGCGCGCAGTAATACACGGCGCTGTCTGTCATCTTCAAATCTGTCACAGACAAGTGAAAAGTACTTTGTGTCGGGTTGCGTTTCCCGCTGAAGTGTTCAAAGCCTGGAGCCGTCTCGTTATACCCAGAACTATCGGCTCTGAGCTGATACTGCGGAGCTTGGTCTGGATACTGGCGATACCAGAACAAGCTATAGTCTGTTGCTGAATTCGATACCGAGTAACTGCAGAGTATTACTGAATCTTCACTCTCTTCTGCATCGACTCTTTCTTCTGACTGGTAAACTGAGTCTCCCTTACCCATCCCTGAAAATATAGAAACGGCACAAAGCGGGTTAGAAGGAGTAAGGTGAGGAGGGTGAGTACCAGGAGATAGAAATAAGAACACATTTGGCAATTGGAGGATTTAGTACAGAGGTTCAATATAACCAACCTGTGATCAGGACAACAACCAGAGACAGGCAGAGTATCAGCCCCATGGTTCGTGTCTGAACTCCAGAAACAGACAGTTTTCACTGACTGTATCAGACCTGCAATTGGAGAAGATGAAACAGTTCTGGAGATGTTATGAGTTCGAATCCGATTTCTTCGCTCCGCCCACTTTCACGTCTTAAAGCAGTCGCTTCCTCTGGAACTGTTCGGTGATGTTTGATAAATGATCAGAGAGCGCCCTCCAATGGACAGAAAAATCGTCTATTGGAAACACACACGCACACGTGCAACGACATGTACGTAAAACATCTACACAGACATGCAGACACTGGAATAAATTCCAACATGTGTTGACATGATTTTCGATTACATATTAGTCTCAATTGTCAACGATGTAAGTAAGTGAATAGGTCCACCTCCCGTGTTCAGCAAGAGCCTCGTTTACAGCACAAAATCAACACAAACATAGACACAGAGACACGTAAACACAGTGATAGATACCCAAACTAATCTCTCAAACAGACACACAGCCAACCATTAAAGTATATAAGCAACTAGATTAACCTAGCCATAGAAACACAAAAGAGAAATACCGTCAGAGACACTATCAAAATCCTTGGACGTTTCAGAGTGAGCTTTCTAAAATGGAATTTCCTGAGGTTGTCAGTATGGTACTATAGTGCTAGATAGTAATCCTGGGATGTATTTCTCATTAACCATGAGGATCAATTTATAAAAACGACTACACTGTGGGCTCTTTTGGAGAAAAGGCTTGAATGGATGGGTTTATATTTTGCAGACAGGTGCATTCTGGATGTATCTGTGATGTGAATGAGGCCGGTGAGGAAAGGATACAAGCTGCACCCATTCCCGAGGTCTTGGATCGGATTTTAGGCAAAGATGTTGACAGCACAAGAAGACTGATTCCGTGGGCGGCCGGTAAGTGGGGTTCACGCGGACAGCGCCAATGTTTACAGGCAACTCATTGAAATCCCATTGTTGTTTTGATGCCGAATGTCTCAGGGATTCTATGTGTTAAAGGAAACCTGTCAAATTCTTCTCATTTTGTCTGTAAATTGGACATTCTGAATTCTCCCTCCGTGTACCCGAACAGGCGCCGGAGTGTGATGACTAGGGGCGTTTCACAGTAACTTCATTGCAGTGTTAATGTAAGCCGACTTGTGACACTAATAATGAATATTGTTATGAAATGAGGCTAAAGCGTTAAGAAGGGATGATGTGGAGTCGAAATGAATACAGAGCAGTAAATGTTCATTTCCTTTTCAAGCAATGGAAATAATTAATCAGGATTTTAAGTTTGATTAATTTCACTTCAGGTTTAGGTTATTAGGTCCATTCAATTGCTCAGATCATCACATTTCAACGTGTGGTTCCCATAGCTGCACATTCCCCCGTTCAACTAAGGTAATCAGAAAAATAAATTAACAGCACTTGAGGCACTTTGCCATTTAGCTGACTTTAACCTACACTAATCTGCAATTAGCTGCAACTTGAATTCTGGGACCACCAGTGAAGGTGATGAACTGGTACATCAGTGGAAATGCTTTGTTGATAAATTAAGCCGTGCGAGGATTTATTAAGGGCAAATCGTGATTAATTAAGTTGTTTAAGTGTTCTGATGAGAAGCAGAGATGGTTGACCTGAGTATTGCTGTTGATGAACTTCCAAATAACATTTGATAATGTGCTGCAGCGCCACCTTGTGAGCAACAATGGAGCTCCTGGGATAAAATGGGCAGCAGCAAGATCGAAAGGACATTTCCAGGAAACATTTAACAGTGTAGACCAGCTGTTTTTCGGAGTGAAGGGAGATTTGTAGTGAATGTTCCAGGGATCAGCATTGCTGCATTTTATATGACATATTAATGACCTGGACCTTGGCTGAGAGGGGCGATTTTCAATATCTATGGATGATATGAAATGTGACAACATTGCGAACCATCGGTCGGATAATGTACAACTTCAAAACAACAAGGACAGGTTTGTGAAATGGGCGGGAAATTGGCAGATTAAATTTAGTGCAGAAAAGTGTGAAATAATTCAAATGTCCTGCAGAATGCAGAAAGGCAAAATAAAACAAAACGAATAATTCAGGATCGGAGGGAGCTTTGACAAAGGGTCATCTGGACTCGAAACGTTAGCTCTTTTCTCTCCTTACAGATTATATAATAATAATATTCAATGTCACAAGTAGGCTTACTTTTCAATGAAGTTACTGTGAGAATTGCCAGACCTGCTGAAATTTTCCAGCATTTTCTCTTTTGGTTTTTGATTCCAGCATCCACAATAATTTGCTTTTATCAGAGAGACCAGTATGTATGTGTTGATAAATTACTGATGAGGGTAGGACAATTGTGAGACCGGTCATTAAAACAATTAATGGGAATTATCAATGGGTATATAAAATACAGAGGAAAGGACATTACGTTAAACTTGTATTAAATCCTGAACCTACTGAACTGAAGCAGTATGGCTATCACACTTCGGGGAGAATGTGCGTCATTAGGGTGGTTGCAGAAAATGCCCACGGGAATGGCTCCAGAGATTAGCAACTTAATCTCCGAAGATAGATTGGACAAATTGCGACTATTTCCCTTGACCATTACGTTACGAAGTGATCTGACGGAGATATTCAAAATCATGAGGGCTCTAGACAGAGTAGATATGGAGGAACCTATCCCACTGGTGAGAGGGCCGAGTACCTGAGGTCACAGATTGAAGGAATTGGGGAAATAAGCTTGGAGACATGAGGACAAACAGTTTCAACCAGTGAGTGGTTAGGATGTGGACCGGACTGTCCGTTTGTGTGGTGGTGGTAGGGTTTATTGATGCTTTCAAAACAGAATTAGATTATAATCTCAAATAGAAAAACAATTCTAGAGTACGGGGAAAATAATGGCATTCCGCAAATTGCATCATTAGAGGGCCGACTCATATATGACGGTCCAAACGGCCTTCTTCTCTACTTAAAACACCCTCTGACTATGTTTAATGGGAACGGCAGTGGGTTAGCTAGCATGTCACTGGGCCAGTAATTGAGATGTCCAGCCTCAGTCACTGAGGCCGTGTTCAAATCCTGCTCCAGCTGACAGTGTGCTTGAAAAATGCCCTGTAACTTACCAGGTAACATGGCGAACAAACGCTAGCCTTGCCTGTGAGGGCCACATCTAATGAAATATATTTTAAAAATCAATAACTGCAATAGCAAGGTTTCGCCAGTTGGTGGCAGTGACACCGTGATTGCTGACATTACATGAAGCAGAGAATTTCTCAATTGTGACTGCCAAGGACCCTGGATACTGTCTCTTATATTAGGTTAGGTCAGGTTCCTGATTTTATGACAGCAGTTCTCAGTTGTTACTGGGGTCAATCTCAGCTGTTAACATGATAAACTAAGGCCCATTTTATATTACACTGTATTGAGGAGGTTACGATAGCATGCAATCGGTTTTTATAATGTCCATGTCTGAATTGTTACTTCAGTAGACTCAACTGATACTAACCAGAACTAGCTCCTGTTTTTATTGCCTGAGGCATTGGTTCAATTATTGCTTTACCTGAAGCTGCCACGTTCCTCAGGGTAGTGGTCTGGGCCCAACCATCTCCAGCTGCTTCATGAATGGCCTATTGTCCATCACAAGGAGAAAAGTGAGGATGTTCGCTGGTGACTGCACAATGTTCAACACCGTTTGTGACTCATTAGATGCAATCCATGTCAGAATGCAGCAAGATCTGTACTATATTCAGGCTTGGGCTAACAAGTGGCGTGCAGGCAGTGGCCCGATCTCACAAGGGAAGATCGAGCCATCTCCCCTTGACATTCAATGGCATTACAACGGAATCCCAGTATTAACATCCGTTGACCGGAAACTGAACTGGTGAACTCGCTGAACTAGCCATATAAATACTGTTGCGACCTGAATAGGTGAAAAGCGAGGAATCCTTCTGCACGTAACTCACTTCCTTACTCCCCAAAACCTGTCCACCATCTACAGGGCACAAGTCAGGAGTGTAATGGAATACCCTCCACTTGTCTGGGTTAGTGCAGCTCCAGCAACACTCGAGAAGCTCTCCATCCAGGAGAGAGCAGTCCGCTTGATTGCTAACCCTTCTAAAAACATTAAATCAATCCGCACCGACGAATACTGGCAGCTTTCTGCCCCCACATAAAAGATGCAAAAGATACAGAAGTCTGAGAACACGCACGAACAGACTCAAAAATAGCTTCTTCCCCGTTTTTACCAGACTCCTAAATTACCCTCTAATAGACTGACCTCATTAACACTACACCCCTGTATGCTTCATCCGATGCTGGCCTTTACGTAGTTACATTGTGTCCCTCGTGTTGCCCTATTATGTCATTTATTTTATTTTGTTTTATTTTATTTTCACGAACTTAATGATCTGTTGAGCGGCTTGTACATAAATACTTTTCACTGTACCTCGGTACACGTGACAATAAACAAATCCATCCAGTCATCCACATTCAGCAATTGTATTTTCTTCCTTCAAGACTGTTTATTTCAGGTGAACCGAAGGTAAAAATCAATCTCACATCAATTAGGGATCAAGCTGTGTGTGTTTTCTCGTCACACTCTGATCAGCAGAATGTAATAAACATTTGTGGTTAAGTAGGTGGCGTCAGAACAATCAGATCCAACTCACTAAGCTCTTCCGCTCATTCGGTCCGTAGGTAGTGACATCAGAGCATCCTCAGCCAATGCTGTCAGCTTGATCTTGTTGCGTATTCTGCAGGATTCTGAGACAGAATTAGTCCCTGGAATCCAGGACCAGCAGGAATGCAGATCCCCGTTCCCGCTGTGATCTGGGTACCATTCATTGTTGGTAAGACATTAAAAAATTTTTTTAACTTAATTCCTGGAGCAATAAATTTGGAAATCAGTAGACCCGTGTTAAACAAGTATCGGACCTCCCTGAGAGCACACGAGTCTATGCCCCAGTCCCTTCCTTGCAGGAGTTTATGTTGGCAAAGCATACGCGATTTAGAGTGACGACACCGAATTGGAGGATGGCATCTATCAGAAAGCAATGTAACTGCTCTGGGGTTTGTTTTCTGTACTAAGGGGAAGTCAACCTTGATGTCCTTACAATGATAATTCCACAGGTTTTAAATCTCGCTGCCAGAAATTGTTTTTTTAAAATTTAGAGTGGCCAATTGTTTGATTCCAATTAAGGGGTAATTTAGCATGGCCAATCCACCTGACCTGCACATCTTTGGGTTGTGGGGGTGAAACCCAAGCAGACATGGGGAGAACGTGCAAATTCCACACGGACAGTGACCCAGTGCCGGGTTCGAACCTGCGTCCTCAGCGCCGCAGTCCCAGTGCTACCCACTGCGCCACATGGCGCCCTGGTGCCAGAAATCTAAGCACCACCAAATTCTGTAACTGGGAGATCAGGAGTAACCAGTTGAGAAAGAGAGTCGGTAAAATGTGGCTCAAATTGACAAAAGGAAGAGCTCAGGAGCGGAATAAAGACATTTAAAGGGAAACTAGATAAACAGATGAGGGAGAAAGGGACGGAGGGATTTGCTGATACAATGAGATGAGGAGAGACAGAGGATTCTCCTGAGGATTGTAAACACTGACATGAAGCAATCTGTCCGAATCAGCTTTCTTGTACTCTAAATTCTATCTATTTGTATATTACACCGACCGAATTTTCACTCAGTTCAGTTCAGTTGAATTTTTAATCAATGATTTCCGCTTTCTATAACCGTATGTTGCAGGTCTGAGCGATGTAGATTCTGTTACTCAGCGGGAATCCTCACTCACACAGACAGAGGGAGAAGATGTCACTCTAACCTGCACCTACACCGGCGGTGCTGTATACTTATTCTGGTACCGGCAGTACCCAGGCAGACAGCTTCAGTTTGTGATCCAGAAGAACACGGGCATCGGTTCTGAATTGAAGGCGGATTTCGCTCAAGGCTGGTTTTCTGATGAAGTTCAGCAGTCCGACAAGTTGTACGGATTGACCATCCCTGAGCTGCGGCTGTCTGACACCGCGGTCTATTACTGTGCACAGTCTCACAGTGATGGTAACGAGGGAAAGCCTGGGACAAAAACTGCCGCAGGTTTCTGGGTCACAGCTGCTGTCTGTTGAGAGCTGTTTATAACAGCGGCTCAGACACTGACACCTGAATACATTCATGTGCGCACAGACCATGGGCACAATCCATATAGACACCATCTAAAATCTTTCACATGGAAGACAGAATCAGTCCGATTATTGCATTTACTGAGAGCAGAATGAGTTGATGCTGATATGAGGATATCTGAGAACTCGCCACAACCATCGAGAAAGTAAACTGCAGGTGGCCGGGAGCCTTTTATATCCCTGACCGCTGTTCAGGAAATCTCTGAGGGACAAGGTATTTTTGGTTTGAAATATCAGTCGATAGTGCAAACCAAAAACCTCTGCTGAGAAAAATCTTCATATGTTTTATAATAACCCCATTAACCACCTCTCAGTGTTACTGTCACTGACACGTATTAAAACTGAGAATCCTTAACATTGCTGAAAAAATACATTTTTCTGTCTCCCCTGACATTGATGTTCTTACCATTGTCCTGATGATTACAAGACGAAAAATGTCGACAATTAGTTTTAGCAATGCTCAGATCTGCGCTGCCGAACAACCAATCCTCAATACAGAAAAGGTACAGAGGTTATTTTCCGGACATGATTAGAAACTGATGAACAATGATTCGTACGTAAATTATCCATAAGAACGGCTTTGGCGTGTTCTAGGCATTGGGGCTGATGGTAATAAAACCAACTGACTGCAAAAACCAAATGGAAAAGGACGTCAGAGAGTTTTCCATCAGCACCAGAATCGCTCTGGGAAATCTGAACACATCGGGTAAGGCTTTCTGCACAAACAATTTGTCCATTTGATCTGAGCTCCCTCAGTTTTTTATACCCGCTGCTGCATTTACCTGGTGTGTGAAAGATATCAATGTCAAAAAAGACACCATTACCACAATGTCAATGCCAAATCAGCATTTTTGTCACAATATTTCAATTTGGAAACCGAAATAAATACTCAAATATTTAGGATGTAAAATAAGCAGAAAAAACCATCCCGAGCGCTGCATCGGTTGCTCTCTGCTTGTAATAATTTGGGTTTAATTCAATCAGAAATATCTGCTGATGCATTCATAAAGCCCAGTTTTCCCCCATCTGCCCGCCATTATCTTTGTCACACTGTGGCTGTGTTTTTGTACGAGGCCGCCTCTGGTCGCTGTCACTGTGTCTCTCAGTCCGCAGTAATACGCCGCGCTGTCAGACAGCCGCAGCTCCCGGATGGTGAAATTCCCCTCACTTTTCGTAATGTCCAGAGATGCTGAAAATCGAGACTCCAGGCCCACTGCTCTGAAAATATCTCCGTATTTCGGGATGTAGATCAAAAATGTGGGTGCTTCACGCCGGCCCTGTCGGTACAACTGTAATGAATATGAAGTAGCTGTGGTCGAATAGCTGAAATTGATGGTCAGCGAGTCTCCATCACACATTGTCGTTGTAACCGGCTCTTGTGAGACCGAGTCTGCACTTCTAACACCTGCAGAAATTTACAAATAGAGGAGTTTTATTTTTTTCATTATCACGATGTTATCAATTGACATAATACATTGCAAACTTAGGCGAGGCGCATTTTAATGGATAATTCCAATATCGGTATCACGAGCAAAGTGTGGAACTTACCAGTTAAGACAGCTGCAGCTGCCAGCAATGTGTAAAAGGTAACAGCCAACATGTTCACTGAGCTGGTGGTGGATTCAAGCAGAGCGAATTAAAGCTGAATTGTTTCAGGTAAGAGTTGACAAGATGTTGAGCCATATCCCACCTCGCTACTGATTGGTTCATTCCTGACAGACTGAAAAGGCGACACCCAATCAGCCCTCAGCTACTGTGTCCTACATTTCAACCAATCAGCTCAAAGTTTTTTGTTCTCAAACCTATGACGTCAGAACAAGGAGCCTGGAACCACATGAAACTGTTCTCAGAACAATGAACTGAACTGAAGAATTTCAGAGAACAAGAAATAGGAGCAGCAGTGGTTTATTTGCTCCTTCACTTGTGCCTGCTCCGCCATGCAATAAGATCCTGGCTAATCTATATCACATCCACCTTCCTGCACTATCCAAAAATGTCGCATTTACCTTAATATCCGCAGATCCATTTGAACTCTCCTTGAAGAAACTGACGAAACTGGAGGACTGAACAACTACGTTCCTAATAGACGTTCTGGGTTCGTTTAACACACTGGGTTAAACAGCTGGCTTGTAATGCAGAACAAGCCCGCGCGGGTTCAATTCCGGCACAGGCCTCCTCGGAAAAGCTCCGGATTGTGGCGATTAGCCACTTTTCACAGTGACTTCACTGAAGCCTACTTGTGACAATCAGCAATTATTATTAAATCACATTTTGGTTCTTTATCGGGGTTAATATTTGAGGTGGGACACGGATTGACAACAGTTCATGCTGTTTTGATAAGAGAACGAAAGTTCCCCATTTAAAGATCAGCTCGGAGACCAGGAAAACTACCGTAAATTGCGATTTTACAGAGAATGAAAAAACATTCAGCACCATAGAAAGAGGTCATCTGGGCAAGCTGTTATTTCTAATATAGTTTTGGTTGTACTAACACTTCTCAATCCAGGTGTCAGATCGGGTTGGTGAGAGGAGGTGAGAGTGCCTTACCGGTTTTTGTACGAACTGACTGGGTCCCTGTAACAATGTGGGGCTCAGAGCACAGAGATACACGGCAGAGTCAGAGACACGGACTTCGGTGATATTTAAAGGAACTATTTTCTTATCCTTGTCCAAATCAGCAGAAAATCGGTCTGGGAAATCGGAAGACCTTTCTCCGTTTCCCGTGCTATATTTCTTCAGTAGGTATCTCGGAGCTTCTCCTGGATACTGGATGTACCAGAAGAGATTCTGGTCAGTATATTTTGCTTTGTAACTGCAGTTCAATATTGCTGTCTGTCCTTCCTGAACCGTTAATTCAGGTGGATCCTGGGAAGCTGAATCTTGGCTTCTGGTTCCTGTAACGACAGATAGAATGTGTCAGAAATCTGGGAGTAAATATAACGCATGAAAGACAGACTGAGGATTTGAGTTCAGACTCACCGGACAGCAAGGCCATTATTATCAGTAAAGCAGATAGGGAGCACATGGTTCCTTATGGGAGAATAAATAGAAGCCCTGCTTTAAATATATCGCTGCTTCGAGCCTAATATCAAAGTGTAAACTCCGATCAACGCTTGGGAAACTGAGAGGCGTCTCTCAGTGCTGCGTTTGGCTGGTCTCTCAGCTCTGACGTCAGCTGTGGACCAATCACTGTTAGCTGGGGATTTATTGCAGCTGGTTCTCTCCAATCACATTCCATCCCTGGCTGTGTGTTTTGGTCTTTCTCACTCACTTTCTCTGTGTCACATTATCAGTCATTCTGCTTCTTTCTCCGTTTAAATCGTTTTGCTTCGATCTCAGTGTTTACATCCTTCCTGAGGTAAATCTTTTTCTCTAATTAAGGTGAAAGATTAAATAAATATCTTAAAATCAGTCAAGTGCCATTCAGTACGTGAATATAATTAATAATTATTGTGTTAAGGGTACAGTGGATAAATAGTGAGCCAACTGTACACCACAATGCGCTTCCACTAGGAACTTTTGTACCATAAAGTATTGATTTCAGTCAGTCATTATTTGTACCCCAGGAAATTTAGAATGTGACAACTCTGAAATTAAATCACTTTTAAAAGATGCCGCCTGATATATTTTCACCTGATCAAGAATGTTTAAAGTTACAGATATATTCAATTATTTACCCGGGTGATCTTCAGGTTTGTGCGAAGCGGGAAGGGAAATTATAGAACTTATTCCTGGAATAATATAACATGATACAATTTCCAATAGTGACAATCATTGACTTCAGCGAGGGAAAACCATTCAGATGAAGCTGCATTGTCCAGTTCGTTATCTGAAAATGTTCTATTGGAATTCCTGATAACGAGAACTTGATTGCCCACCTGCTCCAGCTTGTGTATGAGTCCGGCCGGGCCCTCATCCACTGTGGGTCTCAGCGCGCAATAATACACGGCACTGTCTGTCATCTTCAAATCTGTCAGGGACAAGTGAAAAGTGTTTTGTGTCCGGTTGAGTTTCCCGCTGAAGTGTTCAAAGCCCGGAGCCGTCTCATTATACCCATAACTATCGGCTCTGAGCAGATACTGGGGAGCTCGGTGTGGATACTGGCGATACCAGAACAGGCCATAGTTTATAGCTGAACTCGATGCCGAGTAACTGCAGGGTATTGCTGAACCTTCACCCTCTTCTGCATCGACTCTTTCTTCTGACTGGGACACTGAGTCTCCCTTACTCATCTCTGAAATATAGAAACGGCACAAAGCGGGTTAGAAGGAGTAAGGAGAGGAGGAGGAGTACCAGGAGATAGAAATAAGAACACTTTTGGCAATTGTAGGATTTAGTACAGAGGTTCAATATAACCAACCTGCGGTCAGGACAATAACCAGAGACAGGCAGAGTATCAGCCCCATGTTTCGAGTCTGAACTCCAGAAAGAGAGACAGTTTTCACTGACTGTACCAATCCTGTAATTGGAGACGATGAAAGATATAGGGAGATGTTGTGAGCGCGAATTCGATTTCTTCGCTCCACCCACTTTCACGTCTTAAAGCAGTCGCTTCCTCTGGAACGGTTCTGTGATAAGAACATAAGAACATAAGAACTAGGAGCAGGAGTAGGCCATCTGGCCCCTCGAGCCTGCTCCGCCATTCAATTAGATCATGGCTGATCTTTTGTGGACTCAGCTGCACTTTCCGGCCCGAACACCATAACCCTTAATCCCTTTATTCTTCAAAAAACTATCTATCTTTACCTTAAAAACATGTAATGAAGGAGCCTCAACTGCTTCACTGGGCAAGGAATTCCATAGATTCACAACCCTTTGGGTGAAGAAGTTCCTCCTAAACTCAGTCCTAAATCTACTTCCCCTTATTTTGAGGCTATGCCCCCTAGTTCTGCTGTCACCCACCAGTGGAAACAACCTGCCCGCATCTATCCTATCTATTCCCTTCATAATTTTAAATGTTTCTATAAGATCCCCCCTCATCCTTCTAAATTCCAACGAGTACAGTCCCAGTCTACTCAACCTCTCCTCATAATCCAACCACTTCAGCTCTGGGATTAACCTAGTGAATCTCCTCTGCACACCCTCCAGCGCCAGTACGTCCTTTCTCAAGTAAGGAGACCAAAACTGAACACAATACTCCAGGTGTGGCCGCACTAACACCTTATACAATTGCAACATGACCTCCCTAGTCTTAAACTCCATCCCTCTAGCAATGAAGGACAAAATTCCATTTGCCTTCTTAATCACCTGTTGCACTTGTAAACCAACCTTCTGTGACTCATGCACTAGCACACCCAAGTCTCTCTGAATAGCGGCATGCTTTAATATTTTATTGTTTAAATAATAATCCCGTTTGCTGTTATTCCTACCAAAATGGATAACCTCACATTTGTCAACATTGTATTCCATCTGCCAGACCCGAGCCCATTAACTTAACCTATCCAAATCCCTCTGCAGACTTCCAGTATCCTCTGCACTTTTCGCTTTACCACTCATCTTAGTGTCATCTGCAAACTTGGACACATTTCCCTTGGTCCCCAACTCCAAATCATCGATGTAAATTGTGAACAATTGTGGGCCCAACACTGATCCCTGAGGGACACCACTAGCTACTGATTGCCAACCAGAGAAACACCCATTTATCCCAACTCTTTGCTTTCTATTAATTAACCAATCCTCTATCCATGCTACTACTTTACCCTTAATGCCATGCATCTTTATCTTATGCAGCAACCTTTTGTGTGGCACCTTGTCAAAGGCTTTCTGGAAATCCAGATGTACCACATCCATCGGCTCCCCGTTATCTACTGCACTGGTAATGTCCTCAAAAAATTCCACTAAATTAGTTAGGCATGACCTGCCTTTAACGAACCCATGCTGCGTCTGCCCAATGGGACAATTTCTATCCAGATGCCTCGCAATTTCTTCCTTGATGATAGATTCCAGCATCTTCCCTATTACCGAAGTTAAACTCACTGGCCTATAATTTCCTGCTTTCTGCCTACCTCCTTTTTTAAACAGTGGCGTCACGTTTGCTAATTTCCAATCCACCGGGACCACCCCAGAGTCTAGTGAATTTCGGTAAATTATCACTAGTGCATCTGCAATTTCCCTAGCCATCTCTTTTAGCACTCTGGGATGCATTCCATCAGGGCCAGGAGACTTGTCTACCTTTAGCCCCATTAGCTTGCCCATCACTCCCTCCTTAGTGATAACAATCCTCTCAACGTCCTCACCTGTCATAGCCTCATTTCTATCAGTCGCTGGCATGTTATTTGTGTCTTCCACTGTGAAGACCGACCCAAAAAACCTGTTCAGTTCCTCAGCCATTTCCTCATTTCCCATTATTAAAACTCCCTTCTCATCCTCTAAAGGACCAATATTTACCTTAGCCACTCTTTTTTGTCTTATATATTTGTAAAAACTTTTACTGTCTGTTTTTATATTCTGAGCAAGTTTACTCTCATACTCTATCTTACTCTTCTTTATAGCTTTTTTTAGTAGCTTTCTGTTGCCCCCTAAAGATTTCCCAGTCCTCTAATCTCCCAGCAATCTTTGCCACTTTATATGCTTTTTCCTTCAATTTGATACTCTCCCTTATTTCCTTAGATATCCAGGGTCGATTTTCCCTCTTTCTTCCGTCCTTCCTTTTTGTTGGTATAAACCTTTGCTGAGCACTGTGAAAAATCGCTTGGAAGGTTCTCCACTGTTCCTCAACTGTTCCACCATAAAGTCTTAGCTCCCAGTCTACCTTAGCTAGTTCTTCTCTCATCCCCTTGTAATCTCCTTTGTTTAAACACAAAACACTAGTATTTGATTCTACTTTCTCACCCTCCATCTGTATTTTAAATTCCACCATATTGTGATCGCTCCTTCCGAGAGGATCCCTAACTATGAGATCATGAATCAATCCTGTCTCATTACACAGGACAAGATCTAGGATCGCTTGTTCCCTCGTAGGTTCCATTACATACTGTTCTAGGAAACTATCGCGGATACATTCTATAAACTCCTCCTCACGGTTGCCTTGACCGACCTGGTTAAACCAATCGACATGTAGACTAAAATCCCCCATGATAACTGCTGTACCATTTCTACATGCATCAGTTATTTCTTTGTTTATTGCCTGCCCCACCATCTCGTTACTATTTGGTGGCCGATAGACTACTCCTATCAGTGACTTTTGCGCCTTACTATTCCTGATTTCCACCCAAATGGATTCAACCTTATCCTCCATAGCACCGATGTCATCCCTTACTATTGCCCGGATGTCATCCTTAAATAACAGAGCAACACCACCTCCCTTACCATCCACTCTGTCCTTCCGAATAGTTTGATACCCTCGGATATTTAACTCCCAGTCGTGACCATCCTTTAACCATGTTTCAGTAATAGCCACTAAATCATAGTCATTTATGATGATTTGTGCCACCAACTCATTTACTTTATTCCGAATACTACGAGCATTCAGGTAAAGTACACTTATGTTGGTTTTTTTACCTCTGTTTTGAATCTTAACATCTCCAGTTTTATTCCTTTTGTTATTACTGGGCCTATTCACTGTGCTCCCCTCAGTCACTGTACCTTGTACTGTCGCCCTTATGGATTTCTGACCATGTCTTCTCTGCCTTGCATTTTTCCCCTTACTTCCTTTTGTTTCTGTCCCTGTTTTACTACCTTCCAACTTCCAGCATTGGTTCCCATCCCCCTGCCACATTAGTTTAAACCCTCCCCAACAGCTCTAGAAAACACCCCCCCTAGGACATCGGTTCCAGTCCTGCCCAAGTGCAGACCGTCCGGTTTGTACTGGTCCCACCTCCCCCAGAACCGGTCCCAATGCCCCAGGAATTTGAATCCCTCCCTCTTGCACCATCTCTCGAGCCACGCATTCATCCTATCTATCCTGACATTCCTACTCTGACTAGCTCGTGGCACTGGTAGCAATCCTGAGATTACTACCTTTGAGGTCCTACTTTTTAGTTTAACTCCTAACTCCCTGAATTCCGCTTGTAGGACCTCATCCCGTTTTTTACCTATATCGTTGGTGCCTATGTGCACCACGACAGCTGGCTGTTCACCCTCGCCCCCCCAGAATGTCCTGCAGCCGCTCCGAGACATCCTTGACCCTTGCACCAGGGAGGCAACATACCATCCTGGAGTCTCGATTGCGTCCACAGAACCGCCTGTCTATTCCCCTTACGATCGAGTCCCCTATCACTATAGCCCTGCCATTTTTCTTCCTGCCCTGCTGTGCAGCAGAGCCAGCCACGGTGCCATGAACCTGGCTGCTGCTGCCTTCCCCTGGTGAGGCATCTCCCTCAACAGTATACAAAGCGGTATATCTGTTTTGCAGCGAGATGACCGCAGGGGACACCTGCACTGCCTTCCTACTCTTGCTCTTTCTTTCGGTCACCCATTTTCTATCTCCCTCAGTAACCTTCACCTGCGGTGTGACCAACTCGCTAATCGTGCTATCCACGACCTCCTCAGCATCGCGGATGCTCCAAAGTGAGTCCATCCGCAGCTCCAGAGCCATCAAGCGGTCTAACAAGAGCTGCAACTGAACACACTTCTTGCACGTGATGTTTGATAAATGATTAGAGAGCGCCCTCCAGTGGACAGCAAAATCGTCTATTGGAAACACACACGGCCACGTGCAACGACATGTACGTAAAACATCTACACAGACATGCACAGACACTGGAATAAATTCCAACATGTGTTGACATGATTTTCGATTACATATTAGTCTCAATTGTCAACGATGTAAGTAAGTGAATAGGTCCACCTCCCGTGTTCAGCAGGAGACTCTGTTACAGCACAAAATCAACACAAACATAGACACAGAGACAAGTAAACACCGTGATAGATCCCCAAACTGATCTCTCAAACAGACACACAGCCAACCATTAAAGTATATAAGCAACTAGATTAACATAGCCATAGAAACACAAAAGAGAAATACCGTCAGAGACACTATCAAAAACCTTGGACTTTTCAGAGTGAGCTTTCTAAAATGGAATTTCCTGAGGTTGTCAGTGTGGTAATATCGTGCTAGATCAGGGGTGGGCAAACTACGGCCCGCGGGCCGCATGCGGCCCGCCAAAGGTATTTCTGCGGCCCACCAAGTCATTAAAAAAAAAAAAAAAAAAAAATTTTTTTTTTAAATTTTTTTTTTTTTTTTTAAATTTTTTTTTAAGGTTAATGCGGGGGGGCTGTTGGGTTACTTACTGGTATAGGGTGGACACGTTGACTTGAGTAGGGTGATCATTGCTCGGCACAATGTCGAGGGCCGAAGGGCCTGTTCTGTGCTGTTCTATGTTCTATATGAGGCGCCCAGAATCATAACCGGGTGAAGTAATTATTTTACTTAATATACTATGCGGCCCTTTGTGAATTGTGAATTTCTGAATGTGGCCCTTGCACGGAAAAGTTTGCCCACCCCTGTGCTAGATAATAATCCTGGGGTATTTCTCATTAACCATGAGGATCGATTGATAAAAACGACTACACTGTGGGCTCTTTTGGAGAAAAGGTTTGAATGGATGGGTTTATATTTTGCAGACAGGTGCATTCTGGATGCATCCGTGATGTGAATGAGGCCGGTGAGGAAAGGGTAGATGCTGCACCCATTCCCGAGGTCTTGGATCGGATTTTAGGCAAAGTTGTTGACAGCACAAGAAGACTGATTCCGTGGGCGGCCGGTAAGTGGGGTTCACGCGGACAGCGCCAATGTTCACAGGCAACTCATTGAAATCCCATTGTTGTTTTGATGCCGAATGTCTCAGGGATTCTATGTGTTAAAGGAAACCCGTAAAATTCTTCTCATTCTGTCTGTAAATTGGACATTCTGAATTCTCCCTCCGTGTAACCGAACAGGCGCCGGAGTGTGATGACTAGGGGCATTTCACAGTAACTTCATTGCAGTGTTAATGTGGGCCTACCTGTGACACTAATAATGAATATTGTTATGAAATGAGGCTAAAGCGTTAAGAAGGGATTATGTGGAGTCGAAATGAATACAGAGCAGTAAATGTTCATTTCCTTTTCAAGCAATGGAAATAATTAATCAGGATTTTAAGTTTGATTAATTTCACTTCAGATTTAGGTTATTAGGTCCATTCAATTGTACAAATCATCACATTTCAACATGTGGTTTCCATAGCTGCACATTCCCCCGTTCAACTAAGGTAATCAGAAAAATAAATTAACAGCACTTGAGGCACTTTGCCATTTAGCTGACTTTAACCTACACTAATCTGCAATTAGCTGCAACTTGAATTCTGGGACCACCAGTGAAGGTGATGAACTGGTACATCAGTGGAAATGCTTTGTTGATAAATTAAGCCGTGCGAGGATTTATTAAGGGCAAATCGTTATTAATTAAGTTGTTTAAGTGTTCTGATGAGAAGCAGAGATGGTTGATCTGAGTATTGCTGTTGATGAACTTCCAAATAACATTTGATAATGTGCTGCAGCGCCACCTTGTGAGCAACAATGGAGCTCCTGGGGTAAAATGGGCAGCAGCAAGATTGAAAGGAAATTTCCAGGAAACAATTAACAGTGTAGACCAGCTGTTTTTCGGAGTGAAGGGAGATTTGTAGTGAATGTTCCAGGGATCAGCATTGCGGCATTTTATATGACATATTAATGACCTGGACCTTGTATGAGAGGGGCGATTTTCAGTATCTATGGATGATATGAAATGTGACAACATTGCGAACCATCGGTCGGATAATGTACAACTTCAAAACAACAAGGACAGGTTTGTGGAATGGGCGGGAAATTGCAAGATTAAATTTAGTGCAGAAAAGTGTGAAATAATTCAAATGTCCTGCAGAATGCAGAAAGGCAAAATAAAATAAAACGAATAATTCAGGATCGGAGGGAGCTTTGACAAAGGGTCATCTGGACTCGAAACGTTAGCTCTTTTCTCTCCTTACAGATTATATAATAATAATATTCAATGTCACAAGTAGGCTTACTTTTCAATGAAGTTACTGTGAGAATTGCCAGACCTGCTGAAATTTTCCAGCATTTTCTCTTTTGGTTTTTGATTCCAGCATCCGCAGTAATTTGCTTTTATCAGAGAGACCAGTATGTATGTGTTGATGAATTACTGATGAGGGTAGGACAATTGTAAGACCGGTCATTAAAACAATTAATGGGAATTATCAATGGGTATATAAAATACAGAGGAAAGGACATTACGTTAAACTTGTATTAAATCCTGAACCCACTGAACTGAAGCAGTATGGCTATCACACTTCGGGGAGAATGTGAGTCATTAGGGTGGGTGCAGAAAATGCTCACGGGAATGGCTCCAGAGATGAGCAACTTAATCTACGAAGATAGATTGGACAAGTTGCGACTATTTCCCTTGACGATTAGGTTACGAAGCGATCTGACGGAGATATTCAAAATCATGAGGGCTCTAGACAGAGTAGATATGGAGGAACCTATCCCACTGGTGAGAAGGCCGAGTACCTGAGGTCACAGATTGAAGGAATTGGGTAAATAAGCTTGGAGACATGAGGACAAACAGTTTCAACCAGTGAATGGTTAGGATGTGGACCGGACTGTCTGTTTGTGTGGTGGTGGTAGGGTTTATTGATGCTTTCAAAACAGAATTAGATTATAATCTCAAAAAGAAAAACAATGGCATTCCGCAAATTGCACCATTAGAGGGCCGACGCATATATGTCGGTCCAAACGGCCTTCTTCTCTACTTAAAACACCCTCTGACTATATTTAAAGGGAACGGCAGTGGATTAGCGAGCATGTCACTGGGCCAGTAATTGAGATGCCCAGCCCCAGTCACTGAGGCCGTGTTCAATTCCTGCTGCAGCTGACAGTGTGCTTGAAAAATGCAAATAGAATGGCCCTGTAACTTACCAGGTAACATGGTGAACAGCCGCTAGCCTTGCCTGTGAGGGCCACATCTAATGAAATATATTTTTAAAATCAATAACTGCAATAGCAAGGTTTGGCCAGTTGATGGCAGTGACACCGTGATTGCTGACGTTACATGAAGCAGAGAATTTCTCAATTGTGACTGCCAAGGACGCTGGATACTGTCTCTTATATTAGGTTAGGTCGGGTTCCTGATTTTATGACAGCAGTTCTCGGTTGTTACTGTGGTCAATCTCAGCTGTTAACATGATAAACTAAGGCCCATTTTATATTACACTGTATTGAGGAGGTTACGATAGCATGCAATCGGTTATTATAATGTCCATTTCGGAATTGTTACTTCAGTAGACTCAACTGATACTAACCATAACTAGCTCCTGTTTGTATTGCCTGAGGCATTGGTACAGTTATTGCTTTACCTGAAGCTGCCACGTTCCTCAGGGTAGTGGTCTGGTCCCAACCATATCCAGCTGCTTCATGATTGGCCTATTGTCCATCATAAGGACAAAAGTGAGGATGTTCGCTGGTGACTGCACAATGTTCAACACCGTTTGTGACTCATTAAATGCAATCCATGTCAGAATGCAACAAGATCTGGACTATATTCAGGCTTGGGCTAACAAGTGGCGTGCAGGCCCGATCTCACAAGAGAAGATCGAGCCATCTCCCCTTGACATTCAATGGCATTACAACGGAATCCCCAGTATTAACATCCAGGGGCAGCCGTTGACCGGAAACTGAACTGGTGAACTCGCTGAATTATAAATACTGTTGCGAACTGAACAGGTGAAAAGCGAGGAATCCTGCCGCGAGCAACTCACTTCCCTACTCTCCAAAGCCTGTCCACCGTCTACAGGGCACAAGTCAGGAGTGTAATGGAATACTCTCCACTTGTCTGGATGAGTGCAGCTCCAACAACACTCGAGAGGCAAGACACCATCCAGGCGAAAGCAGTCCGCTTGATTGCTAACCCTGCCAAAAACATTAAATCCCTACATACCGACGAATAGTAACAGCTTTCTGTCCCACCTAAAAGATGCATTAGAACAACTCAACAAGGTTCCTTAGGCACCACGAACAGTACCTTCTGGAAGGACAAAAGCAGCAGACACCTGGGATCACCTTTTCCTGGAGGCTCCCCTTCAAACCACTCACCATCCTGACTTGGAAATATATCGTCGTTCGTTCACTTTGGCTGGGTCACAATGCTGGATTTCTCTTCCGAACTGTTCTGTGGTACATATACCTCAGGAACTGCAGCAATTTAAGAAGGAAACTCACCTTCTGAAGGTAAACTAGAGATAGGACAGCAATGTTGACCTAACCAGCCATGCCCCAATCCCATCAATGAATTAAAAAATACAGTGCAGTAATAACAGAGACAGGGACTGGCCCAATATAGACAGAGATATATGCGACAGTAGTGATCACACGAACTTGTCAAGAGAGCAAGAAAATTGATACATGGATTACGTAGGCATATGAAAGACAGCACCTGATCTAAATTGGAATAAGACTGTATTTGTGTTGTTATAATCGTAAAAATACTTTGTACAATGATGATTGGAATAGGTCAAAATAACAATACAGGAAACAGGCTCTTAGAACCGATAGGGACACCGTTTACAGAAATAATAATAATAATTGTTACTATTATGATAAGTAGGCTTACATTAAGACGGCAATGAAGTTATTGTTAAAATCCCCTGGTCGCCACAGTACGGCGCCTGTTCGGGTACACTGAGGGAGAATTCTGAATGTCCAATTCATCTAACAAGCATGTTAATAATAATTGCACTAATAACAGAGAATCAGAGCATTAAAACCTGAATGGCAGTTAGACTATTAGTTTAACCATCACGTAGATAGCGTCGTGTCCACCCTTATTGCATACTTACTTTAAATGCACACAGTACAGTGATTGGTGCATTTTTCAAAATTGCAACCTGCAATCGACCGAGTCGGATGACGAAGTACAGTCAATCAAAGTTGGGTATGAAGTAACCATGTTTGTGTGACAGAGAGAAACAGCGCCTATTGATATCAGAGCAAATGGTTCGGTGCCTCATGATATATCAGATTTCCCCCCAAATTCTTAATTACGGAGTCAAGCGCCGTTCCAATATGAACTGGATGAAGTTAGTGTGATGGTAATAATAAACGAAAATGCTGGAATTGTTCTGCATGTCATGCAGATTATGAGATGAACAGAGTTCACGTTTCATGCCAATGACGGAATATCAGCCCCAAGTTCATCGGCCTGAAACGAACTGTATTTCTCTCTGAAAAGGTGACCGCCAGCGTAACACATCTGGCAGCACTTCTGTTGCTGAGCTGCTTGACCTGCGTTCAAATTCCACTCCAGGATCTGTTGACCATGGAAGGAGTGTTCGTGCAACTGAAACAGGTTATTGATCAGCCTCCAAAATATCCTTCCACCTCCCCGCACCTTCCTCCGTGGGTGGAAATAATGTGAATGTACGAAAAACAAATTGATTTTCTATCCACTTTCTGGCCTGCTGACACTTTCCAGCAGTTTATGTGTTTATTTTAGATTTATGATACCTGTAGTGTGTTATATTTGTATTAGGTCTTGTCGGCTTTAACATGTCAGTGACACTCTCACCCGTGATTCTCAATTCTCATGGTGTTAGTTTAGATTAAATTTCTTGTTTTTTGTCTTCATTATTTTCATATACACAGCTGGATTGAGGGAACTATTCCACCATAAGAATTAAGAACAGAAGTCGGCCATTCAGCCCTTCAAGCCCGCTTCACCATTGACTATGTTCAGATTCATGGCTCCTCGAACACTCACGAAATCCACATTCAAGCGTAAAGTCCGTAAACTTTTATTCACTTCCTGAATAAAAACCTTTCGATCTCAGCATTGAAAATGGTCAAGGACTCTATCTCCACAGCTTCCTGGGGTGACGAATTCACAAGATTCACCACTCTTTCAGAGAACAAAACCTTCCACAAATCCGGCTTATTCTCAGTCCCTGCGGGTTCGTGGGACATCATACTTTTATGAATTTAAATCCCCCACTTTCCTCTTTCCAATTAAAGGCCCTGTAGCGTGGCCAACCCAACACTGTGCAGATCATTGGGTTGGAGGTGGGGGGGGGGGGGGGGGGGGGGGCTCAGACAGACACGGTGAGAATGTGCAAACTCCACACAGACAGTGACCCGGGGCCGGGATCTTACCCGGATCCTCAACGCCGTGAGACAATAGTGCTAACCACTGCACCGCCGTGCCGCTCTCCTGGGACATCAATGATGTTTGTCATTCCTTCCAACTTCGAAAAAAAACAAACATCTTCGCTCTCCTTGGATTTGTGAAGTGATTTACAACGGCCGGAGCAGGGTCAGACTGGCTTCGAACACATAAATGCATGGATACATATAATCTGGTATAATGATAATCATAGAGACCGGCTCCAGTGTACCAATAACAGAGACTGCCAGGCCCGGGCTCAGTCTGGGGTCTGGTATAATAATAATCACAGAGACCGGCTGCAGTGTATCAATAACAGGGACTGCCGGGCCCGGGGTCAGACTGGGGTCTGGTATAATAATAATCACAGAGACCAGCTCCAGTGTATCAATAACAGAGACTGCCGGCCCCGGGGTCAGACTGGGCTCTGGTATAATAATAATCACAGAGACCGGCTCCAGTGTATAAATAGCAGAGACTGCCGGGCCCGGGGTCAGACTGGGGTCAGGTACAATAATAATCACAGAGACCGGCTCCAGTGTATCAATAACAGAGACTGCCGAGCCCGGGGTCAGACTGGGGTCTGGTATAATAATAATCACGGAGACTGGCTCCAGTGTATCAATAACAGAGACTGCCGGGTCCGGGGTCAGACTGGGGTCTGGTATAATAATAATCACAGAGACCGGCTCCAGTGTATCAATAACAGAGACTGCCGGGCCCGGGGTCAGACTGGGGTCTGGTATAATAATAATCACAGAGACGGGCTCCAGTGTATCAATAACAGAGACTGCCAGGCCCGGGGTCCGACTGGGGTCTGGTATAATAATAATCACAGAGACCGGCTCCAGTGTATCAGTAACAGAGACTGCCGGGCCCGGGGTCAGACTGGGGTCAGGGATAATAATAATCACAGAGACTGGCTCCAGTGTATCAATAACAGAGACTGCCGGGCCCGGGGTCCGACTGGGGTCTGGTATAATAATAATCACAGAGACCGGCTCCAGTGTATCAGTAACAGAGACTGGGGATAATCTTCGATGATGAAGCAGGGGACCTCATGAACGGCTGGTTTTAATAGGAAATGAAACTGTCAGAAAGCAATGATACTGTGGGCCTTAGCCTGTGCTTCGGTGTCATGGTGAATGACAGGGATGTGTGTGATAAAAGCGAATTGGCAACGTTAATGTGTGAGCTGCGTGTGATTGGCCTCACCTGGGATATTTTCTACCCAATGGGAGGATAATTATGGCAGACTCTACAATGGCGCCTCTGTCAGGGGAAACGAAAACATCTGTTTTTTCTCATTCTGACCAACAGTTCTCCATTTACACAGATGTGCAAGAGCCAGTTCCGGCAGTTTCTGGTCAATATTTCATTTTATAAATTTAGAGCACGCAGTTATTTTTTTCCAATTAAGGGGCAATTTAGCGTGGCTAATCCGCCTATCCAACACATATTTGGGCTGTGGTGATGAATCACACGCAGACACGGGGAGAATGTGCAAACTACACACAGGCAGTGACCCAGGGTCGGGATCGAACTCGGGTCCTCAGCGCCGTGGGCAGCAGTGCTAACCACTGCACCACCGTGCCGCCCTAGCTTATGGCGACTTATGTTTAAATTATCAAATTGGGACACGAAGACTAAAAGCCAAAACCTCATCGCAGGCAGAATTAGTGCCACAAATGTTAAAGATAATTGTTGTTTTTTTGAACAAATGCTATTCACTGTTATTTTGTCCAAAGTAGTGGATTGTAAACAACAATCTGTTAAAGATTCGTGGGAATTATCTACACACACCCAGGTACTGTCAGAAGACAGGAATAGCACAAGAGCAAAGCTGTACAATGATTGCATTTCATTCGGCCTCAATGAAGGACAGGGGTAGATACAGAAAAGGTTCTGGGAAAATGATTATTGATGGGCCATCCAACTGGTCCCATTGTCTCTCATCCTTCAAATCTTAATACCTTAATATTTATCGATTATTTTCCAAAGAAGCTATTAAATCTGATTCCATCATACTTTCCAGACCTGTGTTCAAGTTTATAACAACTCTCTGTGTAAAAAGAATCCGCCTGTTCAATACAGTAAATCTGTGTCCTCTGGTTAAATACACTCCAGCCAGTTGCAATAGTTTCTCTCTAATTATTCGATTCAAACCTTCATGATTTTCTTTCGCAGTTTTATTAAATAGACACACATAAAGACGGAGAAAGATACAGAGAGAGAGAGAGTGAAACTGACCGAAGAAATTAGAAAGAGAGAAGCGGGGTTGAGAGATAAAGGCTGAGAAACAGCAAAAACAAATTGCACACAGAGAGGGAGAATGATAAAATAGTGAAAGGGAGCAATATACATTTTCCTGGCTTCAGAGAATCGGGGAAACTCAGTGACTGATCCACTGACCATCCAATTATGCCCTGGAATGGAAGCTTTAGAACATAGAACAGTACAGCACAGAACAGGCCCTTCGGCCCTTCGATGTTGTGCCGAGCAATGATCACCCTACTTAAACCCACGTAACCCGTATACCCGTAACCCAACAATCCCCCCCATTAACCTTACACTACGGGCAATTTAGCATGGCCAATCCACCTAACCCGCACATCTTTGGACTGTGGGAGGAAACCGGAGCACCCGGAGGAAACCCACGCACGGAGACTCCACACAGACAGTGACCCAGCCGGGAATCGAACCTGGGACCCTGGAGCTGTGAAGCATTGATGCTAACCACCATGCTACCGTGAGGCCCCAAGAACAGATCACAACCGGCTCATTTGTAAATGTCACCGCAATGTGATCTGTGTGACTCTGCCCTGACTCTGTGGACAGATATAGGCCGCACTGACAGATGTTCTCACCAGATTGTGGTCCCTGGATTTATTTTCTGCTCAGAAGTGAGATGTGCGGTTTGGAACCGGCAGCAGAGAAACAGGAAGTTGTGTTACCTGAGAATGAAACAGCAGGCGTCAGTTTCATGTTATCACCGTGAACAGTCTTCCTGCCTGTGAGGGTGAACTCACTCTGACAGCATCAAGGACACCCACACAGATTGCTGCCGGCTTTAGCATTACATTCATCCCCATTCCTTTAAAAAAGGTGGATTATTTGTTTAGAAACACAGTAACCGATCGGGAGATGCTTAGATGATCTTCACTGGTCATAATACCAATAATCTGGAGAGAAGGAGGGAAATTAAAACAACAATCTGTTAACAGAGGTTATACTAAAGTAGAAAGTTTGAAGTCACTTGATGTCTGAGAGCGATAGAGCGAGAGCTAGACAGAAGGAGAGCGTGTGAGAGAAAGAGGGGGCGCGGGGGGGGGGGGGTGGATAGAGAGAGAGGGGGAGAGAGTGAGAGGCGGGGGGCGAGAAAGGAGGTTAAGTGAATGAGCTAGTGCCTTTCTGGTACAGAATTTTCCTCTGATGAAGGTTTAGTGCTTCATTTTTTTAGACATGAAGTGCCTTCAACAAAAAAGATTTAAACACGAGGTGCCTGACCCGGCTGCTGTGTGCCTGTGTGAGTGAGTTAAGAGTGAGAGACAAAAGCGAGATCAACTGATTTAGGTGCAGCCTGAGACAGAGAAAGCGAGGTGAACCGATATGTAAGTAATTTGAAAGATATGTTTGCCTTTTCAATGGAATGAACAGCTTGACATTACTGCATAGATCACTCAAGACCAGTAAATACTGAGTGCAGCATAGGATCTGGAAGGTAATCTCAATAAAATGTCGTCATGTGCTGAAAAATAATTGCAATTATTGGCAACGCCATTTGCAAACAATGAATAATGATGTTGTGTTCCAGACTAACCGGCCCTTATGGACATACAGGCACACACATAGACACACATATCCACACACAGACACAAACACACACATACGTACATACACAATTTCAGACTCTGTCTCTCACAATCAGTGGCCACACCAAAAGGAAACAGAAATCCACTCAGCAAAAAGTGTGAAAGACAATTCGGACCATGAAAGGAAACAGTGGGTAGTTGCCACAGATTTACACAAATCTGAATTATCATACATACCACAATGGAGTTTGTGATTGTGTTGTGCAATGTGAAATTCAATATGGCTCCTGTATTTCTGTTCCTCAGTCTGGTGATGAAGTGAATGGCACAAGATTCACTCCGATCTATCAGCAAAATATTACACATCCATTACCAGACCAATCACACAACACCAAATAGTTATTCATTATGCTTTTGTAAGTGAAATAAGTCTGAGAGAGAACAGAGAGATTAATCAATATACGTGTAGTCTGTAACAGTGATGAGAACAGATCGGCAGTAGTTTTAAAGATGTCTTTGCCTTTGCAACGAACGCCCATGACAGCTAATAGTTATTAACACGACAAAATGTATTCTTCCAAAGTGAGTGTCACAAGTCATTGGCGCAGTGGTATTTTCGCTGGACTAGTAATCCAGAGACCCAGAGTCAAGCTCTGGGGACCCGGGCTCCCACCACGGCATGTGGTGAAATTTCAATCAAGAAAGATCTGGAATTAAAAGTCTAATGATGACCATGAAACCCTTGTTCTGTCTAATCAAAACCCATCTGGTTCACTGATGTCCTTCAGGGAAGGACACCTGTCGCCCTTAACTAGTCTGGTCGACATATGACTCCAGATGACTCGACAGCAATGTGGTTGACTCTTAAATGCCCTCAGGGATGTGTAAGAACTGTAGGATCAGCCAGCGACATCCACATACCATGAATGAATAAAAAGTATTTAGTATCTTGAAAATAAAATTTCTTCTTTCTCTCTCTCTCTCTCTCTCTCTCTCTCTCTCTCTCTCTCTCTCTCTCTCTCTCTCTCTCTCTCTCTCTTTCTTTCTTTCTTTCCTTCTTTCTTTCTTTCTTTCTTTCTTTCTTTCTTTCTTTCTTTCTTTCTTTCTTTCTTTCTTTCTTTCTTTCTTTCTTTCTTTCTTTCTTTCTTCTTTCTCTCTCTCTCTCTCTCTATCTATCTATCTATCTATCTATCTATCTATCTATCTATCTATCTATCTATCTATCTATCTATCTATCTATCTATCTATCTATCTATCTATCTATCTATCTATCTATCTATCTATCTATCTATCTATCTTTTAGACATCCTTTATTGTTTGATTCATTTACGGGACATGGGGCCACTGATCGGGTCAGCAATAATGGCCCATTCCTAGTTGCCATTCAGAAGGTGGCGGTGAGCTGCCTTCTTGAATCGCTGAAGTCTCTGATATGCAGTTACACCCATACTCGTATTAGCGAGAGAACTCCAGTATTTTCACCCAACCACAGTGAAGGAACTGTGATATATTTGCAAGTCAAGATGGTAAGAGACTTGGAGAGGAACCTCCAGATGGCATTAATCCAAAGTATCTGCTGCTCTTGGCCTTGTTGGTAATTGTTGCCATTGGTCTGGTAGGTGCTGAATATGAAACCTTGATTAGTTCCAACAGTAAATCTTGTGGATGGCAACAATCAAGCGACTGATATTTCCTGGATGGTGTAAAGCTTCTTGAGGTTTGTTGAAGCTGCACTCCAGACAAGTGGAGAGTATTGCATTACACTTCTGACTTTTGTCTTGCAAATGATGGGCAGGCTTTGGACAATCGGGATGTGAGTTACTCGCTGTAGGATTCCTAGCCTTTGAACTGCTCTGGCAGCCACAGCATTCGTCTGGCTTGTCCAGTTCAGTTTCCGGTCAATGACAACCCCCAGGATGTTGATTGTGCGGGAATCAATGCAAATAAATCTGTTGTATTATTCTGTGGGGTAGGAACGTTTGTTATACAAAGTGAGACACAGATGACTTCAGCCGTGAATGAAATAGTAATAAAATAATATCAGAGAGTGGACGCCACATAGTATAAAAGGAAGGACGGCAGGAAGAGGGAAATCGACCGTGGATATCTAAGGAAATAAGTGAGAGTATCAAATTGAAGGAAAAGGCATAGAAAGTGGCAAAGATTAGTGGGAGACTAGAGGACTGGGAAATCTTTCGGGGGCAACGGAATGCTACTAAAAAGCTATAAAGAAGAGTAAGATAGATTATGAGAGTAAACTTGCTCAGACTATGGAAACAGACAGTAAAAGTGTCTTCAAATATATAAAATAAAAAAGAGTGGCTAAGGTAAATATTGGTCCTTTAGAGGATGAGAAGGGAGTTTTAATAATGGGAGATGGGGAAATGGCTGAGGAACTGAACAGGTTTTTTGGGTCGGTCTTCGCAGTGGAAGACACAAATAACATGCCAGTGACTGATGGAAATGAGGCTATGGCAGGTGAGGACATGGAGATGATTGTTATCATTAAGGAAGTAGTGATGGCAAGCTAATGGAGCTAAAGGTAGACAAGTCTCCTGGCCCATTGGAATGCATCCCAGAGTGCTAAAATAGATGGCTAGGGAAATTGCAAATGCACTAGTGATAATTTACCAAAATTGACGAGACTCTGGGGTGGCCCCGGCGGATTGGAAATTAGCAAACGTGACAGCACTGTTTAAAAATGTAGGTAGGCAGGGAGCGGGTAATTATAGGCCAGTTAGCTTAACTTCGGTCGTAGGGAAGATGCTGGAATCTATCATCAAGGAAGAAATAGCGAGGCATCTGGATGGAAATTGTCCCATTGGGCAGACGTAGCATGTGTTCATAAAGGGAAAGTTGTTCCTAACTAATTTAGTGGAATTTTTTGAGGGCATTACCAGTGCGGTAGATAACGGGGAGCCAATGGATGTGGTATATCTGGATTTCCAGAAAGCCTTTGACAAAGTGCCACACAAAAGAGATCTGCATCAGATAAAGATGCATGGCATTAAGGGTAAAGTAGTAGCATGGATAGAAGATTGGTTAATTAATAGAAAGCAAAGAATGGGGATTAATGGGTGTTTCTCTGGTTGGCAATCAGTAGCTAGTGGTGTCCCTCAGGGTTCAGTATTGGGCCCACAATTGTTCATAATTTACATAGATGATTTGGAGTTGGGGGACCAAAGTTAATGTGTCCAAGGTTGCAGACGACACTAAGCTGAGCGGTAAAGCAAAAGGTGCAGAGGATACCGGAAGTCTGCAGAGGGATTTGGATAGGTTAAGTGAATGGGCTAGGGTCTGGTAGATGGAATACAATGTTGACAAATGTGAGGTTACCCATTTTGGTAGGAATAATAGCAAAATGGATTATTATTTAAACAATAAAATATTAAAACATGCCGCTGTGCAGAGAGACCTGGGTGTGCTCGTGCATGAGTCGCAAAAAGTTGGTTTACAGGTGCAACAGGTGATTAAGAAGGCAAATGAAATTTTGTCCTTCATTGCTAGAGGGATGGAGTTTAAGACTAGGGAGTTTATGCTTCAATTGTATACGGTGTTAGTGAGGCCACACCTGAAGTATTGTGGTCTCCTTACCTGAGAAAGGACGTATTGGCGCTGGAGGGTGTGCAGAGGAGATTTACTAGGTTAATCCCAGAGTTGAAGGGCTTGGATTATGAGGAGAGGTTGAGTAGACTGGGACTGTACTCGTTGGAATTTAGAAGGATGCGGTGGATCTGATACAAAGTTTGATTAAACTTAAACGAGGAAGGGTCTAAAGCAGTGATTATTGATGCAGGATCTAGAATATTATAAACTGAGGCAGGGTCCATTGCAGTCATTCCTGGTCAGGGTCTGGATTAATATATGTGAGAAGAGTTATTCGGCCAGATGATTAAAAACATGGTCGACGAGGCAGGTTATAGGATGATTTTAATAAGGAAATTGAGGTAAAGAGGTATAGGGAATGAATACCAGCGCTTAGGGCCGAGACGCAGGAAGACATCGCAAAGTGAACCAAATAATTCTGAAGATAACAATAGGTCTTGATCAATTGGAGTTGCAAAAATTAAGAAAAATGTTTCATATGCACACCTGTACGAACGGTCAATACGTTTTTGCAGCAATTTTAATTTTTCTTCTTAACCAGATGAGTGTTGTATGATTGAGTGGACATTTCTCCTATGGGTGCCCACCATTACCATCGTGGCGATACTGTGAGAACACGGTTCTGTCTAAGTCTGCCAGTGCATCAGGTGATTGGTTAATAGAAATCGAGGCAGGAAAATAATCATCATCGTGAAAAAAACGTTCCAATCGATAGAGTGTAACACAAGAGTAAATTCATCATTTTGAACAAAACAGAGATTTCCACTAAATTTTGGAAATTGCAGTGCACCGGTGTTCAAATGTAGACCTGTCCCTCAAGGCCAGCACATTCCTGGGATGTTGGGTAAAATATTCAACTCAATATTGCCCACATAATAGCAGAGCAAATACACATGCAATCTACTTAGAGATATTAACACGAATTAACATAATCTCAAAATCAACGATGATTGTACTTGGAGATACAAGCAAACATATTCAATCATTTATAATATCGAGAGGCAACAGGAACATGGTCCGGTGTAATATAAACAGAGAGAGGCCCTGGTGTGATGTAAAGATACAAATTCCTGTGGAATATAAAAGAGGCGGTACTTAATGTAATATAATCCTATGCATGTTATAGCATATTATTAATTGAGTGTAGCACAAACAGAACAGTGTAGTATAGACAGGGGCAGGGGTTACTTTAATAGAAATAAAGACAGGGTCTCATTCAACATGAGAAGAAACCGATTTCATGTAATAAAGTGCATAGAAAATAGAGCAGGAGTAGATCATTCTGCCCTTCGAGCCTGCTCCGCTATTCATTCTGATCATGGCTGATCATCCACCTCAGTATCCTGTTCCCACTTTCCCCGATATCATTTGATCCCTTCAGAGTTTTCATCCCCAAGAGCTTTATCTAGCTCCTTCTTCAAAACATACAATACTTTGGACTTAACTTCGTTCTGTGGTAGAGAATTCCACAGGTTCACGACTCCCAGGGTGAAAATATTGCTCCTCATCTCAGTCCTTAATGCTTTATCCCGTATCCTTAGACTGTGACACCTCGTTCTAGCTTCCCCTACCATCGGAACATCCTTCTGCATCCGCCCTGTCTAGTCCTGTTACAATTTGATAGGTTTATAATCAGAGGGGGAAATTAATATTTCATAAATTAGCACGAACAGACTCAAAAACAGCTTCTTCCCCACTGTCACCAGACTCCTAAATGACCCTCTTTTGGACTGACCTCATTAACACGACACCCCTGTATGCTTCATCCGATGCCAGTGCTTATGTAGTTACATTGTATATGTTGTGTTGCCCTATTGTGTATTTTCTTTTATTCCCCTTTCTTCTCATGTACTGAATGATCTGTTGAGCTGCTTGCAGAAAAATACTTTTCACTGTACCTCGGCACACGTGACAATAAATAAATCCAATCCAATCCAATAGTGTCTTCTGGTTTCTGACCCTCCTGCCAGTAAATGACGTGTATTCCTAATTAATCAAACAAAACCCTTCGGAATTTTGAACGTTGTTTCCACGCCTGCCCATAACCTGCTCAGTTTTCAGGAAAACAATCCCAGCTTCTAACCGCTCTGACCGTGCAGCTAATGCAGTGGGAAGGCCCAGTTGTATATATGTTTCTACCTTCCTTGTGTTCAGATGCTGTTTTTGGAATTACTGACATTTTATATGGAGTCAGTGGAATTCCCATTCACCATTGCCATCGTGTCAGAATAAGGCACAAGACTAAAAAAAGACCAGCCTCTGAAAATTAAATTGGCCCATGTAAGGCTGGACCCAGAATTAGAATTTAGATACACTGAGCAATGTCACAGAATGTAATGTAAAAATGCAAACCATGATAGGTTAACAGCCTTGCTTCAGTAGAATCAATATCACCTCCCACAACAGATTCCTGAGCCCATGATCCAGACTGTGATCCAATGTAGGAGTATTTTATGTTCAGTTGCTCCATCTTTTGGATGTGATGATATCACAATTTTAGGGGTGTTTCGCAATATTATTACTAGACTGGTAATCTGGAGGCCTGAGCTATTACTCCAGAGGTAGGAGTACAAATTCCACCAGGGCATATTGCAACGATGTGAGCAGTTTTGATCTTACCTAAGGAGAGAGATTTTGAAAGCAATCCAGAGAAGAAGGTTCATTAGGCTAATCTCGGGTATGGATGGATTTTCATAGGTAGCTGGAATTTCACAGCACAGAAAGAGGTCCTTCGGCCCATCGTTACTCCACCTGTCATCAAATAGAGAAGAATCCGGCCTGAGATGGTCTTGAACCACAGACACGTTGACCAATTGCACCAAAGCGACTGATATGAGGAGAGGTTAAGTAGGTAAGGCCTACACGCATTGGAGTTTAGAAGAATGAGAGGTGAAATTACTGAGATATATAACACTCCCAGGGAGCTCGATTGTGTAGATGCTGGAGGTTGTTTCTGTTTGCGGAGAGTCTGGGACCATAGGGCACAATCCCATAGTAAGGTGTCACTCATTTCAGACGAGGATGAGGAGGAATTTCTTCTCCCAGATGGGAGTGATTCTATGGAATTATTTGCTGCAGAGAATTGGAGAGGCTGGGTCAATAAATATGTGCAAGGCTGAGACAGACAGATTTTTCATCAGTAAGGGAATCAAGGGTTGTGGGGAAAAGGCGAAAAAGTGGAGTTGAGGATTTAATCAGATCTGCCACGATCTCATTCAATGGCAGATTATATTCCATTGGCCAAATGGCCAAATTCTGCTCCTACATCTTATGGTTTTATGGCAGCTTGAGGACTTACAATTAAATGAATTAATAAGTCAGAAATAAACATCGTTGTGTCATTCCTAATACTCATGAAGTTATCGAAATTTCCCAAAGCTCAGCAGGTTCACCAACATCCTTCAGGAGAAGAAATCTTCCCTCCTTACTCTGTCTGGCCTATATGTGACGAGTTCAACAGTGATGTGGTTGACTCATAACTACCTCTGGTATTGCTGAACAAACAAGTTAGTTCAAGGGAAGCTGCTGCAGAAAGTCAAATGTGAATTAAATTGTCCTAATTTTGCCAGTGAGGGTCAGATGCCGATAATGAATTTTTAAAAACTGCAAAGTGCTGCAGATTCCGGAAATCTGAAACACAAACAAAAAGAGGCTGCTCAGCAGATCGGTGAGCATCAGCAGAGAGAGAAACAGATTCACATTTCAGGTGGTCTACCTCATTGACATAATTCAAAAGAGTAGAGCTGATTTTCCCAGTGTCCTCGACCAATGTCCGTTCTTCATCTAAAATCACAGATTAGTTGGTAATTTATCACATCTCAGTTTGTTGGAGCTTGCTGTTCGCAAATTCTCTGCTCTGTTTCCAACACTACAGCAGAGACTAAATTCAGCAAAAATATATCAGTGAGTTTTAATGGCTTTGGGATGACCTGAGGTCGGGTAAAGCGTTTTACAAAAACAAGCTTTTTCCAAATGTTAACATTTTAAAATGTAAGTTTAATATGTTGAAATATCTGAGATTGATGTGACTGTAGGTCACTCCTCTGCCTGATGTTTGAATTCATCTACTTTAAATCGGTTAATATTTCAATCAAATTAACATTCAGTGGAATAACAGCCTGGTTAAAGATGCTTTATTAATTGAGGCATCAGAACTTTCAGAAAGAATACTTAATTTAAACGTATTTTTTATTTCAATTAAGTAACAGCTGTTCTAATGGAAGTTTCTATACATTTTATTATACTGTCAATATGCTTAAAATAAACTGCTATTTTGAGTTGAAACTAATCAATGCGTGAATGTGTTTATCTCGTTTTGCTGACATGAACACTTCATTGTGACCAGTGAGGTGTTTATGTAAATAAACACAGAAATAGAAGTCCCAGATTAGATTGTGGACTGACATAAACACAACATCTATATCCCCACCGACACAGCACAGAAATAGAGATAAAGATGTAAATAGAACAACGGATTCCAGTAGTAGTTGTTTTTGGACATTTGTCTCTTCATCAGTTATATGAGAAAAATGCCACGATGATATCCATGTTCAGAATTAGCAAATATTCCCTCCAATCTCGAAATATAATGACAAGCAAAATGTGTTCGTAGAGTTTTCCTGAATCTGATATATGTACCTTTCTCCTAACTGGTTCAGTCTCATGTCTCTCCACGATGGGTCATTGTCTTTATTCGACAACTTGAAGTCAACATTCGCCCAATATATTCTCTCAGCCTAAACTCACCCCATTGGTTTCCAACTAAATGTATCGAATCTAATGAATTGGAATACATAGAGGGGGTTTTACTCTAAAATGTGGTTGGAGCATTCAATTACCTTGTAGTGTTTAATGAGAACTGTAGAGAAACATTTACTCTGTATCTAACCTGAGCTGCACAGAGCAGTGAGGATTTGATGTGGCAGTGCCAAAGGATCGTTCCCTATATCGAACCGGGCTGACAGAGATAGATAATTTCTTGCTTAATAAGGGGATCAGGGGTTATGGTGCGAAGGCAGGAGATAGGCTATTAGAAACATAACAGTCATGATTGAATGCGGAGCACACTCGATTGGCCGAATGGTCTAATTCTGCACCTGTGTCATATGGTTTTATGGTATAAAGCCCATCTATTGACGATCTTACAATAGATAGGTACCTGATTGCCATCGCAGATATGGTGGGTGAAGGGCATCTTCCTGTATTGTAAACCTCTAACTTTTCATGACTCTATGACAAGGTCTAAAATTATTATCACTCATACAGTGTGGCGATTAACCTAAACTAATCTAATATTTGTTTTTCCACAAGGTAGCTGACATTAGCACTGCAATGAAGTCACTTGAAAAGTTCCTAGTCGCCATATTCCGGTGCCTGTTCGGGTACACAGAGGGGGAATTCAGAATGTCCAAATTACCTAACAGCACATCTTTCGGGACTTGTGGGAGGAAACCGGAGCACCTGATGGAAACACACACAGACACGGTGAGAACGTGCAGACTGCTCACAGACTGGGACTCTGGCGCTGTGAAGCAACAGTGCTGCTGAGATTGGATCTATTGAAGTGATTACTGATGCAGGGTCTAGACTAACATAAACCCAGACAGGCTCTCGTGCAGGAATTACTGATACAAAGGTTGATTACCCTTATATGATATAGGTTATAGAGCAGTGATTATTGATTCAGGGTCTGGAATATTATAAACTGGGGTAGGGTCTATTTTAGTCATTCCTGCTGTAGGATCTGCATTAATATATGTTCAAATATATAGGCAACACGGTAGCATTGTGGATAGCACAATCGCTTCACAGCTCCAGGGTCCCAGGTTCGATTCCGGTTTGAGTCACTGTCTGTGTGGAGTCTGCACATCCTCCCCGTGTGTGCGTGGGTTTCCTCCGGGTACTCCGGTTTCCTCCCACAGTCCAAAGATGTGCAGGTTAGGTGGATTGGCCATGATAAATTGCCCTTAGTGTCCAAAATTGCCCTTGGTGTTGGGTGGGGTTACTGGGATATGGGGATAGGGTGGAGGTGTTGACCTTGGGTAGGATGCTCTTTCCAAGAGCCGGTGCAGAGTCAATGGGCCGAATGGCCTCTTTCTGCACTGTAAATTCTATGTCTAAAGAGTTATTAGGTCAGATGATTAAAAACTTGGTCGTCGAGGCAGGTTATATGGGATGATTTTATTCAGGGAATTGAGGAAAAGAGAAGTACGGAATGCATACCAGAGCTTAGGGCCGAGACGCATGAAGACATCGCAAAGTGAAGCAATTAATTCTGAACATAACATAACGTCTTGATCAATTACAGTTGCAAAACTCAAGAACAATATCTTATATGAACACCTACACGAACAGCCAATACCTTTTAGCAGCGAATTCACTTGCTCTTCTGAGCCAGATGAGAGTTCTATGATTGGGTGGATATTTAACCTGTTGGTGCCAATCTGGTGATTCTGTGAGAGCACTGATCTGTCTAACACTGCCAGTATATCAGATGATTAGTGAATATAATACTAGGCAGGAAAATAATCCCCACCATGAAAACAACTTTCCAATGGATAGAGTGTAACACAAGAGTAAATTCATCATTTTGAACTAAATAGAGTTTTCCATTAACTTTTGGAAAGTGCTGTGCACCGGTGTTCATATGTAGACCAGTCCCGCAAGCCCAGTTCATTACTGGGATGTTGGTAAAATATTAACCTCAATATTACCCACATGATAGCAGAGCAAATACACATTTCATAGAACTACTTATAGGTATTAACAAGAATTAATATACTCTCCAAATCAACAACGATTGTACTCGTACAAACAAGCAAAAATATACAATCATAGGGCAGCACGGTGGCACAGTGGTTAGCATTGCTGCCTACGGCGCTGAGGACCCGGGTTCGATCCGGGCTCTGGGTCACTGTCCGCGAGGAGTTTGCACATTCTCCCCGTGTTTGCGTGGGTTTCACCCCCACAACCCAAAGATGTGCAAGATAGGTGGACTGGGCCCCTTAATTGGAAAAAATAATTGGGTACTCTAAATTTTAAAAAAATATATACAATAATTTGTAATATCGAGACAGGCAACAGGAACATGGTCCGGTAAAATATCAACAGAGATAGGCCCTCGTGTGATGTAAAGCGACAAATTCCTGGGGAACATAAAAGAGGCGGAATTTAATGTAATATAATCCTATGGTCTCGTGTGTATTAATTGAGTGTAACACAAACAGAACAGTGTAGTTTAGACAGCGACAGGGTTTGCTTTAATATAAATGAAGACAGAGTTTCATTCGACATGAGAAGAAACAGATTTGATGTAAGACAGTGACATAAAAAATAGAGCCGGAGTAGACCATTCTGCCCTTCGAGCCTGCTCCGCTTTCCCCCGTTTCATTTGGGCCCTTCAGAGCTTTGATCCCCAAGCGCTATGTCTAAATCTTTCTTTAGAACATGCAATACTTTCGACTCAACTTCGTTCTGTGGTAGAGAATTCCACAGATTCACGACTCCCAGGGTCAAGATATTGCTCCTCATCTCAATCCTAAATAGTTTACCTCGTATTCTTAGATGGTGACCCCTCGTTCTAGCTTCACCCACCATCGGGACCATCCTTTCTGCGTCCGCCATGTCTAGTCCTGTTGCAATTTGATCGGCTTAGAACCATGGGGGAATTAATTGATATCTAATTAATCAGTGTCCTCTGCTTTCTGACCCCCCCTGCCAGTGAATCAAGTTTCTTCCCAATTAATCAAACTAAACCATTCTTAATTTTGACCATTTTAACCAGGCCTTCCCATATCCTGCTCGGTTCTAAGGGAAACAATCCCAGCTTCCAACCGCTCTGACCATGCAGTTCGTGCAGTGGGAAGATCAAGTTGCACATATGTTTCTGCCTTGCTTGCATTTAGATGTTATTTTTGGAATAACTGATATTTTATATGGAGCCAGTGGAATTCCCATTCACCATTACTATCGTGTCAGCATAAGACCTAAGACTAATAAAAGACCAGCCTCTGAAAAGTAAATTGACCCATGTAAGACTGGACCCATAGTTTGAACTTTAGATTCCCCGAGCAATATTTCAGAATGTCAAAATACAAACCATGATAGGTTAACAGTCTTTTCCCAGTGGGATCACTATCACCTCCCACAACAGATACCTGAGCCCATGATCCAGACCTGTGATGCAATGCAGGAGGAGTGTTTAATGTTCAATTGTTCCATCTTTTAGATGTGATGATATTACAGTCTTTGGGATAGTCTCGCAATATTATTACAAAACTGGTAATCTGGAGGCCTGATCTATTACCCCAGAGACAGGAGTGCTAACTCCACCAGGGCATATTGTAATGTTGTGAACAGTTTTGGTCTCCTTATGTAAGGAAATATATTTTGGAGGCAGTCCAGAGAAGGTACTTTCGGTTAATCCCGAGTATGGAGGGATTTTCAAAGCTAGGGGGCGTTTCACAGCATAGAAAGAGATCTTTTGAACCATCGTTGCTCTACCTGTCAGCAAAAAAAGAAGAATCTGGCCTTGAATCACAGACCTTTCGGTAAACAGACAAACATGCTGACCAATAGCACCACAGAGACTGACATGGGGAGAGCTTAAGTCGGTTCGACCAACACGCATTGGAGTTTAGAAGAATGAGAGGCGAAGTTACTGAGATATATAGTATTCTCAGGGGGCTCGACAATGTAGCTAGAGGTTGTTCCCGCTTTTGGGAGAGTCTAGAACCATAGGCCACAATCTCAGAGTAAGGTGCCACTCATTTCAGACGAGAATGAAGAGGAATTTCTTCTCTCAGAGGGTAGTGATTCTATAGAATTATTTGCCGTAGAGAGTTGGCCTGATTGATGAATAAGTTCAAGGCTGAGTCAGACAGATTTTTCATCAGAAAGGCAATCATGGGTTGTGGGGATAAGTTGGAAACGTGGAGTTGAGGATTTTGTCAGATCAGCAACGATGTCATTGAATGGCAGATCATATTCCATGGGTCGAATGGCCAACTTCTGCTTCTACATCTTATGGTTTTATGGCAGCTGTGGGGACTTTCAATTGAATGAATTAATAAATCAGAAAAAAATCGTCGTGTCATTCATAATACTTATGAATTTAGCGAAATTTCCCAAAGCTCAGAAGGTTCACCAACATCCTTCAGGAGCAGAAATCTTCCCTCCTTATCCTATCTGGCCCAAATGTGACTCTAGTTCAACAATGATGGGTTGACTATTAACTATCTCTGATATTGCCGAGCAAGCAAGTCTGTTGACGGGAAGATGCTACAGAAAGTCAAATGTGAATTAAACCGCCCGAAGTGCACCTTATCAAAAAGGTGGTTCACATCCGGCTTCTCGGGATGGACAGTTAATGCTGACTTTGTCACTGATGGCCATATGGCGAGAATGAATCCAAAACTGTTCAAAGTGCCGCAGATTCTGGAAATCAAAAACAGAAACAACAAAAAAGTCTGCTCAGCAGGTCAGTGAGCATCAGCAGAGAGAGGAACAGATTCACATTTCAGGGGGATTACCTCATTGACATAATTCTAACGAGCAGAGCTGTTTTTCCCAGTATCTTGGACTAATGTCCGTTCTTCAACTAAAATCACAGATTAGCTGGTCACTTATCACATCTCAGTTTGTGGGAGCTTGCTGTGCGCAAATTCTCCGCTGTTTCCAACATTACTGCAGTGACTAAATTCAGCAAAAATATATCACTGAGTTCTAAGGGCGTTGGGATGACCTGAGGTCGGGTAAAGCGTTTTACAAAAGCAAGCTCTTTCCAACTGTTTACATTTTAAAATGCAAGTTGCAATTGTCAAAAGATCTGAGATGAATGTGTCTATTGATCTCTCCTCTGCCTGATGTTTTGAGTTATCCACTTTAAATTGGTTAATATTTCAATCAAATTAACATTCAGTGGAAACGAGCTGGTTAGATATGCTTTATTAATAGAGGCTTCATAACTTTCAGAATGAATACTTATTTTAAATGTATTTTTTCTTTCAATTAAGTAACATCTGTTCTAATGGAAGTTTCTATTCATTTTAACCAACTGTCAATATTCTTAAAATACACCTCTATTTTTAGTTGAAACTAATCAATACGTGATTGTGTTTATTTCGTTTTGCTGAAATGAACACTTCATTGTGACCAGTGAGGTGTTTATGTAAATAAACACAAAAATAGAAGTCCCAGTTTTGATTTTGGACTGAGAAAAACAAAGCAAATGTTTCCCCATCAACACAGCACAGAAATAGAGCCACCGACACAAATAGATCAACGGATTCCAGTAATGATCGTTTTTCGACATTTTTTATGCATCAGTTATATGAGAAAAATGTCATGATGATATCCATGTTCAGAATTAGGAAAGATTCCCTCTAATCTCTAAATGTAAGGACATGTGAAATGTGTTCGTAGAGTTTTCTTGTATCCTATCTCCCTCTGTGTGTTTCTCCTAACTGGTTCTGTCTCATGTCTCTCGACGATGGGTCATTGTGTTTAATCGACAACATGAAGTCAACATGTGGCCAATACATTCTCACAGCCCGATCTCACCCCGTTGGCTTACAACTAGATGGATTGAATCCAATGAATTGGAATACATAGAGGGATTTAACTCTAAATTGTCGTTGGAGCAGTCAATGACCTTGGAGTGTTTAATGAGAACTGCAGAGACAATTTTATTCTGTATCTAATTTGGACTGCATATGGTGGCGATGATTTGAGGTGGGAGGGCCGGAGAATCTTTCCTTTTACTTCACCAAGCTGCCGTGACCTTCGAGCATTTGATTGCCCAGGGTAGAGCAAGCTTTACTTGCATGTCACCTGCACTGAATCTGCCCTGTGAGTGTTTGACATGACTGCACAGGAAGATTTACTCCGTATCTGAACTATGCTGTACCTGACCTGGATGTGTTTGATGGAAAAATGACCAGGTTTCTTTGCCCAGTAAATGCACAGGTTTCTTTACCCCACTGTCAACCTGTCTTGGGGATCTCTGAGGAAGAGTGCAGAAGAGATTTTACCTGGCATAGAACCCTTGATTTCCAGACCTTTAATGTGTTTAAGCGAGTTATGTAGAGGGAATTTCATTCTATATAATAATAGCTTATTGTCACAAGTAGGCTTCAATGAAGTTACTGTGAAAAGCCCCTAGTCGACACATTCCGGTGCCTGTTCGGGGAGCCCGGTATTGGAATTGAGCCCACGCTGATGGCATTGTTCTGCATTGCAAGCCAGCTATTTACCCCACTGTGCTAAACCAGCCCCGCTTACAATCGGCAGCTGCACTGGGAATGTTTAATGGGGGCAGTGTGATTGAAGAAGTCCTGGCGAAGTTTTGTCTTCAACCACTGATCCAACTGTCCTGCGAGTGTTTGAAGGGACAGTAGGCCCTGCCTCTGTATTGTACCTGGCCGTGAACCCGTCTCTGTTTGTGTTATACTACCTCGTACCTGTGTCAGTTTATATTCAATAAGGACACTTTTATATTTGTTCATATAAAACTAGGCCACCAATTCGAGGATTGTCTTGATCAATAAGGAGTTCAGGGGTTATTGGGAGAAGGCAGGAGAATGGGGATGAGGAACATATCGGCCATGATTTAATGCCAGAGCAGCCTCTATGGGTCGAATAGCCTAATTCTGCTCCTATATCCTATGGAGTAATGGACCCTGTTGGCTCTGTTCAGATTAACCTAGAACCTAACTCTGTTTCTATTCATTTAAACCTCTCTGTATTACATTAGGTACAGCCTCAGTTCTTCACTGGGCCATGTCTCTGTTCATATTAATTTGGACCCGGCCTCAGTCATTGATGCAGTAGAGCATGAAATGAAAATGAAAATCGCTTATTGTCACAAGTAGGCTTCAATGAAGTTACTGTGAAAAGCCCCTAGTCGCCACATTCCGGCGCCTGTCCGGGGAGGCTGGTACGGGAATCGAACCGTGCTGCTGGCCTGCTTGGTCTGCTTTAAAAGCCAGCGATTTAGCCTGGTGAGCTAAACCAGCCCCTGCATGCACAGTAATGTGGAAAATGGCTGGGGAGGAAATTGTGAAGATAAAAAAAAACTGAGGGAACAGTAATACTGTAAAATTCTTTGGCGAGCAATGCTAATCTATGTCCAGATAAACGTCATAATCTGTCTTGTCAGCACCCTAGATGCAGGCACATAGAACCGCAGATCTCTATGATGTTCTTGCAGCCAATTCAAATTGTACAACTGAACTTCTATTGCCTGGGCCTAGTGCAATAAACGAAGGGAATGGAATAGTTGTAATTGTGCAACATAAACGATATGTTTCAAATGATGTAATAGGACCTTGGCTTCACCAGTAACGTCAGAATGTGGTGTTGAGCCCTCTTACTGAACCATTGCATTGATATTGAGTAAGTACACCCACAGTGCTGAAAGGAAGGGAGTTCCAGGATTTTGACCAGTGACGGCGAAGGAACAGAGACATAGTTCCCATCAAGATGGTGTGTGGCTTGGCGGGAACTTGCAGGTCCTGCTGTTACAATGCATCTGCCGGGCCTGCTCCTTTTAGATAGCTGAGTTCGTGGGTTTGGAAGGTGGTATAGAAGAGGCAGTTGCTGCAGTAGATCCTTGTATATCGTTCACGCTGCTAGAAGTGTATACCCGTGATTCAGGGAGTGAATATTTAAGGTGGTGGATGGGGTGTTCGTCGAGACGGCTACTTTGTCTTGGATGGCGTCGCGATTCTCGAGTGTTGCTTGAGGAACACATTTCAGACAAATGGAGAACATTCAATTAAACTCCTGACTTCTGCCGTATAGATGATGGGTAGGGTTTGGGAAGTCAGGAGGTGAGATACTCACCGCAGAATTTCCAGCCACTGACCTGCTCTTGCAGCAATATTATTTAAAAGGTTCTTCCAATTCAGTTTTTAATCAATGATAATCCAGAGGATGTTTATAGTGGGGGATTACATCATGGTAGTGTCATTTAAAATCCAGGGAAATGGTTAGCATCTCCCTTTTTGGGATGGACATTGCCTGACACTTGTCAGCCCAAGCCTGAATGTTGTCCAAGTCTTGTTGTATATGAAGACAGACTGCTTCAATATTTGAGGAATGGAATATGGTGCAGAACATTGGGTAATTATCAACGAACATTCCCACTTCTGACCTTATGATGAAGGGTGAAGCTGGGGCCGGGGACACTATGCGAGGACACTATACGTTACAGGATGCTCCTTGACACTTTTCATGAAGTTGCTGATGATCGAATGCGGACTGATGGGCCAATAATTGGCCGGGTTGGATTTTTCCTGCCTAATGTGGACGGGTCATGTTTGGCAATGTTACACATTGTTGGGTACATGCCAGTGCTGTATCTGCACGGGAGCAACTTGTCTGGGGCGCAGCCAGTTCTGCAGCACAAATCTTCAGTCTTGTTGCTGGAATGCTGCCAGGAATAGTAACATTTGCAGCGCCGTCAGCCATTTCTTGATATCGTGTGGAGTGAATCAAATTTGCTGAAGACTGACATCCATGATGATGCAGACCACCGGAGGAGGCCGAGATGGATCATCCTCGGCAAGGTTGACAGAAACTTTCAGTCCTGTTTTTTGCACTGATGTGCTGGGCTCCACCATAATTGAAGAGGGGGATTTTATTGAGGCTCCTATTCCAGCTTTTTGTTTATTTGTTGATTACTATTCAGGACTGGATGTGGCAAAACTGCAAAGGCAAATCCGAAACATTGAAAATGGGATCACAGTGATTATGTGGCATACGCATTGAGATGTACTGGTGCAGTATTAATTGAAACAGAGTGTCGTGTATTATAAACAAAGACAGAGTCTAGTCTAACAAAAATACAGATGGAGTCCAATTTAAAATTAACAGAGACGGGGATCACTGCATTAATTATTGAGTTAATGTCCGCTTCATGTGTATCGTCAGGCATCTCGATGTAAATGCCATCTGCTGGCCAAACTGTGCAATTGCAGTTACTGCGAAATGTCACTGTCAGGTATGATCCATGATGATTTTACATAGAATTTACAGTGCAGAAGGAGGCCATTCGGCCCATCGAGTCTGCACTGGCTCTTGGAAAGAGCACCCTACCCAAGGTTAACACCTCCACCCTATTACCATAACCCAGTAACCCCACCCAACACTAAGGGCAATTTTGGACACTAAGGGCAATTTAGCGTGGCCAAATGATGTATCACTAATCCTTTTTCCACAAACGTAATACCACATCGCCTTCTGCGGGAGATTTCGAAATATAAGGTGTCGATGGCTGATTATCCCACATTGAGATCAGAAACAGAGCAAAGCTGCTCAATTCCTGGCCTTGTATTTTTGTTCATCTTTGTTAAATAGAGGAATGTTTACCTGGGCGTTGTATCATGCGAAATGTAACATTCATCTAACAAACATAGTGTTGGGGAGAGTTTATTGATTCACTATACCACCTGGAAAATGGTTGGGATCAATGTCACCGAAGATTCCCAGGAAGTTAACATGGGATTTTAATTTTAATGGGGAAATGTGGGTGTGCGTGTAAGACAGAGAGAATGCGTGTGTGAGAGACTGTGTGTGTGTGTCTGTGTTTGTGTGAAACACATGTTGCGTACAACTAAATTTCACAAAGGCCACGACATCCTTCTATTTCCAATAGATGAACCGCAAATATTTCCACAAATGTAGCACATGAAGCTCCCAATTGTCGTTCTGGGTTGCCATTTTCTCGGTTTGTGTCTATTTCAAACCTGCTAAATCCACTGGTCCTGGTGGTTCACACCAGCCCACCGGACGTGTACCATTTTTTCAGTTTGCAGCTGGTGACACCCAGTTGCGATGATCAATATTTAGGTTTAAGGACATTATGTCACACTTGGAAGAATCCTTGAAGCGGAATATCGGCCTTTCCACTGGGTGCGTGGCTCCGGCTATTTCGCAAAGTGGACATTCCTTGCTCGTGTGACCATGGCCGATTTAGGGACAACACTGGAAATGTGAAAACCACCTCTTTTTATCTTGGAGAGACTTGGATGCTCTGTCTTTGAGAGAACTGCCGCATTTTGATTCCCGGCTGGGTCACTGTCTGTGTGGAGTCTGCACGTCCTCCCCGTGTGCGCGTGGGTTTCCTCCGGGTGCTCCGGTTTCCTCCCACAGTCCAAAGATGTGCGGGTTAGGTGGATTGGCCATGCTAAATTGCCCGTAGTGTAAGGTTAATGGGGGGATTGTTGGGTTACGGGTATACGGGTTACGTGGGTTTAAGTGGGGTGATCATTGTTCGGCACAACATCGAGGGCCGAAGGGCCTGTTCTGTGCTGTACTGTTCTATGTTCTATTTCTGATTGTTTCCGGCCAGTAAATATCCATAATGCATTGTGGATGACAAAGATGACATTGGTTGAGCTATTTTTCTTCACAGGTGCAGGTGTTCCTTGTTTCACAGCCAGACAACAGGGTTCTGAGAGTTCAGGCCTTATAAACCATCAGCTTGTTCCAATGGGTCAGCTTGATGTTATTCCATGGGCATTCAATGAGTAAAACGTAACTGTTTTTCCCCATGAATTACATTCCAAGGCAGCCTCTCACCATGGAAACTCGGGAGCAGAATCTGCTCACCGGCTCTTATTTAGTGAGACCATGGCGAAAGTGCAACACCTTGACCCACAACCACGATTTTCCTCATGCTTATGGTAAGGAAGAACAAGATACAGGCACCGAGGACACAGTCCATGAGTCTCTGTAGATGATGTTTTGTTTTGATGATCGAATTTTCAGCGTAGAGGAATTCTCTGATGAGGATGTATTGTGATTATGTCTCCGTTTTGATAACTGAGAAGTTGTAGAGGTTGCAGCCTGACCGAGTGTGTTAGTGGATTTTATTCTTGTCTTCAGGTAAGGCGAAGATCAGCAGCATGGAGAGGAAGCTGCTGAATAGAGGTGGGTGTGGGACACGGTCCTCTTTCACTCAATTATTCACTTAGAATCTGTCGGAAGTGGAATGATCACTCTGTCCCCGTGCAGTGCATTTTACCATGGAAGGAGTGAATGCGACAGGGGAGCTTCAGCAGTCAGCCAATTTTCCCCAAATCATATAGTCCCTACTCTGTGGACAGTGTCGAATATTTATCGAGATTGACGAAAGTAAGGTGAAGAGGTAGGCATGTGGCAGAGGGAGCAGATCATGTCCAGAGTAAATCCTGTGACGCAAACACAGCACCATTCTTCCAGCAACATTTGGCCTGAAAGCAGATGAAGTGTTTAAAGTGTGACCATTGGAAAGGCCTTCCCAGTGCTGCTATGAGTGAGTTATGTCATTAGTTGCTGCAGTCTCCTCTGTCCACTTTATTTTCAGATATTGGTTATGATTTTGCATCATGAACCTCCTGTGGGATGGGTTATATCTTCCAGCAGAGAAAGAGCAGGCCATAAATGTTCATAAACATAGCAATAATATTCACCAATTTTCGTTCATTTATGAATATAAATAATTAGATTCACAAATTGCCAGCGTTCCATAAAGTGCAGTTTTAAATTAAGTTATACGGTGTGGCCATCAAGGGCTAGGCCATGACTTATTGTCCATCGCTAATTTCCTTTCACAAAGAGGCGGTGAACTGCTTGTTTGAACCTCTGCAGTCACTCTGGTGTAGATACAGCGACAATGCTGTTAGGGAGGCAGTTGTAGGTTTTTGAATCAGCGACACTGAAGATTCTGTGATATATTTCCAAGTCAGGATAGTGAGTGATCTAGAGGGGAATTTCCAGGTGGTCATCTTCCCATGTGTCAGCTGCCTTTTCCTTCTAGAAGGTAATGGTCCTGGGTTTAGAAAGTGTTTCAAGGGAGACTTGCTGCGCTCCTGCAGCTCATCTTGTGGATGGTACATGATTGCCATTGTAAGTCAGTGGTGGATGGAATGAGTGTTTGCGCATAGGGTGGCAATCAAGCGGAGCTGCTTTGGCCTGGAAGGTGTCAGAGTATTCAACAGTCCTGACTTGTGCCTTGCAGATGGTGAACAGGCTTTGGGAATCAAGAGGTGAGTTGCTCGCTGCAGGCTTCCGAGACGCTGACCGGATCTTGTAGCCTCAGCATTTATATGGTTAGACCAGTACCGTTTCTGGTCAATAGTAACCCCAGTGTATCGATCGTGCGGGATTCAGCGATGGCAGTATCAGTCAAAATCAAATGGCGATGGTGAGATTCTATTTTGCTGGAGATGGTCATTGTTTAGCAATTCCGTGGCGAATATTACCAATTGTCACAATTCACAAAGTTAAATAATGATATTAATCAATTATCATCAACTCACAACATAAAACGTTATATTCACCAATTATGATCCACACTTTTTTTTACAAACTGTAAACGCAATTCATTTAAGGGAGGTGGATTTGAGATCAGGAAGAGATCAGCCATGATGATTGAATGGCGGAGCAGGCTCAAAGGGCTGAACTGCCTACTTCCGCTCCTAATTCCTATAGTCATATGTTCAACATAATTTAATTGAGATAGGATTGACTATTCTGTCACCGAGTAGTCACATCTGCATCAGAATTCAATGTGAAATGGAATTAAACCAGACCGAGGATTATGTGCAGCTACCCAGCAGCCTCTGCGTTGTATTGGTCAGTAATCTCCTCATCGTCACACAGAATCTCCAGACTGGAGTATGAGATGATTTTTAAAGTGTCGGTAGAAATGAAAATGTCTGTACCCAATGTGACGCTGATGAATCTTTGAATCCCAGTATGTTATTACAATGATTTGGAAACTAATTCAACGTCTGCAGCTGTCCACTGAGTTTCACAGTATTTCAGTTTTCACATTAATGTGTTTTCAGTCTGGTGTCTTCATTAATTTGGGTGAGGACATCTTAATTGACCTATTGTACATGAAATTACCACATGTTCCAAATATTACAACCGTCCCCCCTCAACGTCATCATGTTCCTGCTTTCTGTCTTTGAGATGAAGATTCGCCATCAGCAGAGAAGTATCACCAGAACCGCAGGATATCTCAAGTTTCCGCTTAGTGACCTCCATCTCATCAGTTCCCGATAGTCTGGGGATGGAATTCACCCAGAAAAGCTTGAGCCACCGAATGCATTATACTGACACAAATTATAAAGGTCCTGATTTAATTTGTGAAGTCATCAAGCACAAAACTGAGAATGTAGGACAGCATCTTTCAGGACCATCTATCCATGCATCCATCAAACCCATTCACCGATTCCACAATCAAAATATTCAGGCATCTAACAAACATCCATCCCTACATCAAAGCAATAATCCCTTTATCTTTTGGGTCGGTAGTGGGGGTGTATTAATGACATTGAACCAATAATCCAAAGGCCCGGGCTAATTCTGTGGGGGCTTGGGTACAAATCCCACCATGGCCGGTGGGGGAATTTGAGTTCAGTTAATAAATCCGGAATACATACTAATGGTCACCATGAAACCCCCTCTGCTTCACTAATGAAGGAAATCTGACATCCCTCCCTGGTCTCACATACATGTGGCTCCAATCAGACAGCAACATGTCTGACTCTTCAGTTCCTTCTGAGCTGGCCCAGCAAACCACTCAGTTCAACAGCAATTAGGGACAGGGAACACATGGTGGTCTTGACAGTGGCTCCCACATTCCATGGAAGAATAAAGGGAAAAACACGTAAATGTACATGTTTAGCTATTACAAAATGTAGCCCCTGTCTGATAGTCTGCTTGTATTCCTATCCATCATCACAATGTTATGAGATGTGGGAGAGATACTCCAGCCGGCAATTGCTACGATTGGTCAGAGAAGCTGGATAACTCTCCTTTCCTTAGGGATGGGAACAGTTCAAATAAGTTCACAATTTAAAACATAAAAAGATCTCCAGTACTGTTGCTGGGTAGATTTGTTTATAATTAGTCCTCATTGACAATGTTAAGAGTTTGAAGTTGGATTGCAGCCAAGCGGTCAGTACTGAGCAAACAGATCTTTGAAAAAAAATACAGATGTTTCCTGTAAACAACATTGAACATTCGAGCCTCCCTGACTGCAGGCGGCTGGATTGCTGCCAAATACTGTGTGGGGCAGATTAACCTGAATATGAATGGACACAATGGGATTTATCCATTCAAACAATAAATGTTTTAGTCGCACATGAAGTAAACGTTTTAAATGGTGTTCCATGCAAAGAAATATATTCACTGAATGTTTTGTTCACTATGATATTAAACATTATTGGAAAATAGTAACCTGACCAGATGCTATTTAATTTATATTAGTTCTGAGTAAAGATCACTCTAGTTATTAAAGTCCGTTTGTTGAGAACCGAATGAAGTGAGAGAGTGATTGGTGTTGATGGACCCAATCCACAAGTTCAATAAGATGACTCCAATTCCAAAAAATAAAATAAAATGAAATAAAAGTAAATAAACTGCATTGAACTCGGGGGGATTCCTGAAATATTCTCCGAGTTGTTGATCTCCGTTAAACGGAGGCGTCTCTTATACTCGATTAACACCGTGTTCTGTACAGTTTAATTTGTGCTGATTTCCATTATTTAACAGTCCGTCTCATTGCTGCCAATAAGTGGAGAAATGACCAGTTCATGACCTGCTTCAATGGAAGATAAAACATTTATTCCTGTGATATTGTGCAATATGCAGCAAAGTCCTGATATCCTGTGTTCCCAACACCAGTGAATGTTCGACAGCCGGTGGTCAGTAAAATTAGCGGCAATAATTTGGATGCTGAAGGATAACTTTGCTGATCACCGTGTCAGTTCTGATTCATTAACTTCTCTGTCAAAAGCTGTTGTTAATTTTATGTTTCTCTGTCAACTCACTGTTGAATTATCAGGCAAGCGGCTTCTTTTACCGCTAATGTTCACAGGACTGTCTGTGGCTCAGGGGCAAATCGAGAAATGTAAAGAGAGACATTGTGTAATGTTAGAGTTTGTTTTTGTCTACAGACCCACATTGTACAGTGTTAGCCATCCGCACTGCAAATGTAATCACGTCATTCATTCCCTCATTTAGTTACATTATGTCTGATAAATTATACTTTATTGTTGTAATGGGATAGAGTCCCGGAGTGTTGCAAATCTGACTGACAGACGATTTATTCCCTGATAATGTAATTTAATCTGTTTATGTTCATCCCTTTATATTGGAGTGTAGAAATAAAGAGACTTAATATATAATGGAATTAGATTTTACTTAGAGATGTTCAAATATAATTTTCCTTTCGGATGAGGATAGACATTACAATGAATCAATTCAGCCAAACAATTATACCGATCTAATGTATTTTTAAAAAATAATATCCTGTAGTAAATCTCTGGTTCCATTCTGTTGGGGATGTGGAAGGTGGGACGTGGATCCAGTCGCCGCCTCCACCAGGGAATCAACAGGCGGCGCCTGGAAAGCCGCCCCCTTCTGCCGGGTATTTAAATGCCGCTCACTGGGACCCGAATCCAACAGTCCGGGAGCTGGTTTGTTCACTGAGTTCCTGACACAACCATTTCCCCCAAATGACCAGAAGGATGAGGTGGGCCATTTCTCTCAGTTTGTTGCTGACTTTCTTATCCCGTGAGTAGTTTTTATTGTCCAAGTCTCTCACTGTTACTGTCTCAGTGTTAGTCTCTCTCTGGAATGTTCCAGAGTCACCAATCATTTCACCAGCATTAATCCTCGGGCTTTTTGATATATTTTTACAGGTGTCCAGTCGGATGTTGTGTTGACTCAGCCGGAGGCAGAGACCGGGCGTCCCGGAGGCTCCCTGACACTGACCTGTAAAACCAGCGGCTTCGATCTCGGCACCGCTTACATGTACTGGGTCCGCCAAGTTCCCGGACAGGGGCTGGAGTGGCTGCTTTACTTCTATAGTTCATCCAGCAACAACTACGCCCCAGCCATTAAAGATCGATTCACTGCGTCCAAAGACACTTCAAACAACATCTTCTCTTTGGCCATGAGGAGTCTGAAGACCGAAGACACCGCCATCTATTACTGTGCAAGAGACCACAGCGAGAGGAACCAGGGCTGGACCCGCACAAGAACAGCTCGAGAGGGAATTCAGCAACTTGCAGCTTAACCTGAAGGTCAGCACTTGATTCAAATGTAATATTAATGTCAGTGATCAGAGTCATTGCACAAGCTGCTTCTTACATAACTAACACAGAGAAAATTAAACTGTAAAACTGAACACACCAATCGATATAATAGGATGAGCTTGTGTCAGTTTATATTTATTGTTAACAGTTTCAGCTATTACAGACTTGTATATAATCATCGTTTTATTATTTCTGATACTTGGGAAAATCTATGTACATTGGATTTGATAAACTGCTGTATAAATTGTAAATTAGATCAGAAGTAAACGTGTATTTGAAGTGAATATTGAGCGGCAGGACTGAACAGAGAGTGAGTGCAGTTTTTGTGCGGGTGTCTGTCACTGTGACTACAGCAGTGGGTCACAGTGCTGTGCGCAGCGACATCCTCATACAAAAACCTCAGTGAAAGAGCTTGTTCAAATTGGTGATCAGCGTCACAGCACGAACGTTAAAGTAAACGAGTTTTAAATAAAACAACGTTTGGAAGTAATATTAGTTTGCAAAAAGGTATAAAAATCTTCCACTTTATCACTGTTCACCGACTCGCGAAATGTGCACAGAGGTTTTAAAAGTGTTCCGATCCTCTTTATAAATGTAATGACCAGGACAAGCTGAAATAACTCACCCGTTCGCTCTTGGAAGAGACAGAGTTAGTTTTCTGAGTGAGCAGTGAAATTAAATCTCTGTATTTTACAGTTAACAGTCTGCCGCAGTATTTGACACGCTGTGTCTCACTGTGATAACTGGGGCACAGCAGTTACTGTCAATACAAAAAGCCCCTCAGCACTAATTAACTGAAGCTGGCTCAGTGCTCGCTTTTACAATCCAACTTTATTCACAGTGAAGCATTATTTATTTCCAGCACTGACAAAATGATAAGAATTAATGTGGAAAATTGGTGGTCGTTAGTTAGTCACAGTTGGTGTTTTCAATAACATTTCCATGTCTGTAAAATGTAAAACATTCGGTCATTTATGAAGAGAGAACGGTATGCACAAATATTAATATAATTTCCTGATAATTAATCCTGAATTTTATTTGCCGTTGGTTTGTGAATATTTAAAATAATGGTGGATTTCTGTCTATTTTGTGCAGGTGCGGTTATTGTATGGAGCAGCCCAGGGAATGTGACACTGTGACTACTTCGGCTACTGGGGACAAGGCACCATGGTGACGGTGACTGCAGGTAAGAACCATTCCGTCATTCACCAACTGTTTTATTTGAGTATTTGTTTTATATTTTTCTGCATTTTCCAAATCCATTCGTTCACTGAAATGTGTTTTGGTGGATCGTGTATTGTGATGTTGTTGCAATGTTTATTTGATTCTGCTGAAAGGGGGATATAGAATCCCGAGGTTTCTTGACAGGAGGATGCTGCTGAGGGATTCAGACCCTGTTTGCTGTGATTTGGTGTTTATTTGCTGAGGATACTGTGTGGCGGGGTTAGTTTAAATACAAAACGTGTGTTTTTACGATGTTTAATCTCGGTTCTATCTAATGTCTGCAATTTGTACCGTCTTCTGCACAAGTGTATGAGATCGATCCCAACATTGACAAAATGTGCTAAAGTTTCTATATTATCTTATTGAACATGTTCTGCTTACTGAAAGTGCTGATGGTATTATTCAAGTTTTCTGTTTAGTTTACCTGTTCGTTCATTTGATGAAATGGGGGTTTGGTGCATTCTAAATTGAGATGTTCTTGCAATGTTACATTTGATTCTTTTGGAAGTGTTTGTAGAATTGAGCTGCTTCTCCGTGATGTTTCACTCCTTCAGTGATGTGGTTTGGTGTTTTCCTGCTGAGGAATGTTTTTGGGAGACTTTGTGTAGGAAAGTTTGTGAAACGGTTTGGTGTGTCTATTGTTTCAACTCGGTGACACTGAGCGGTTGCACAGTTTGTGACTGAATGCAAAGGGTATACGTGTTGGAAACTGCTTGTCGCAGAGGACAGGGAGGCTGTTAGTGCACATTGAAAAACAGTGAAAATTGCAGATTACACTTTTACGCTTTCCGACAAATCCTTTCCGAGCACAGGTTGTTGCTGCAATCACAGTTTGCCGTTTGTGCAAAGTTTAATCTCGGTGGCATCTGATGGTTGCAGCTTTTACCATGAACTGCAAACATTAAAAAGCATTTAAATATGTTTGAAAAATGACTCAGTATGAAACAAAATGGTTGAGTTTCAATATTTATTTGTTGTTAATATTCGAGCACGTCGCAGTGCTATTTGTGTTATTCCACATTTCTGTTTAGTTTAATAATTTATACATTTGGTTACGAGCTGCTTTGCTGGCTATTGATATTTTCTTGCAATATTAAGTTTGATCCTGTTCGATGTAGAATTGAGCTGCTTCTCCATAAACGGGTTTCAGTCCTTCATTGATGTAATTTAGTGTTTTGTTCTGCTGAGGAGATTGTGTATCTGGGTGACTTTAAATGATTCAGATCTGTCAAACGGTTCAGCGTTTCTGCATTGTTTCTGCATTGTTTAAACTCGGTGACATTGAGCGGTTACACGTTTTCTGGTTGAATGCAAACAGTCTCGGCGTTTGAAAATGCTTGAAGGGCGATTGTCGGGAGAAAACAGCCAGGCTTAAGAAAATAATCTTAAAAATATATATTAATGCATTTTGTAATTTTAACTGATGCTTCCAGATTACACGAAATAGTGACTGAAACGCCCATGCAGAACACAGTAACATTTTAATAATTCAAACAATTGCAATGCGGTGATTCAACTCTATATTAACCAAGGGTTATTTTAGATTAATTTAATTCAGCATCAATCGCCTTTCACAATCCTGCTGTGTTCTGCACGAGATTGACATGGTCGGACAGGTTTCTAGGTTGGAAATACTTTGTAGTTCCAGTTATTCTATTATTTCTGTGCCGCTGCAACCATATTGTACCTCCACTGTAATGCGTAGTTGGATAGCGAGGGAATTATCACTAAACTAATCTTAAACAGGTTTCTGAGATGTGGAAGTCGCTGCCAATCAATGAATTGTTCCCATGATTTTATTTGTATTATAGGAAAGTTCAGATTGCATATGGCAAGAGATTGAAAAGTAAAAGCTTGAATGTCAAACCGATTTATTTATTTACAAAAGGTTAACAGTACCGTTGCATTTTATAATGACATCCTGTCTCCCACGGCTGTCCTCTACAGACGATAGAATTATAGGAAGAACAGATGATTGGAAAGGAAGAATGATTATATCTCAGCTTTTGGCTTAAATTTTATTAAATGCTAAATTCAACAACAAATTCTCCACTTGCTCATAATGGGTGAGTTTTGCAAATGATTTGAACAAACTCAGCTGTTCTCGTTATATTCATTACTTTCTGAGAATAGATGGAGGTTATGATTTATCAATGTGTTCAGAAAGGTGCAGATTTTACACATTTGTAGGTCGAATAGAGCAATTTGAGTTTTTAAAAATGTGAATTTAGTCAATTAAATGTTAAGATGATTCCATCGAGTAAGTTGGAGTTTACTGTTCAACATTGTTTGATTGTCAGGTTGTTTTAATTAAATCCCAATTATTTCACAAAGCTCTGGGTAAAAATAAATTGGGGATTATTGAATGCTATTTTTATTATATTCATTATTATAGTACAGATAATCGAATAAAGAATTAGCTGACAATTAACAATAACTTACAATACAATATCAGTGAGAATTAATTCAATATAAATGATCTCCTACAATTGAGTTGTATCCTGGCGTGCAATATCTCAAATGTCTTAGATAATTTTAATAATATCTGAAATTAATTTAGGAAACTATACATTTCATTATACTGCTGTGTGCAGCTAAATTCTTTTTCTGATTACATTCTTTTGCCCTGATTCTTTTTCTGATTACATTTAATTGTGTTTTTAGATCATATCAGTGGGTAATGTGAATATTTCCTGGTTTGTTTAATTATTGCCCTGTCACTGAGTCTCTGTTCTGTCATTAATCTGCCCTGAATCTGTAATATTTAATCTGCTCATTTTCAGCAAAACTACTTTTTGCCCAATTATCGAGTTTTGAGATAGACAGAGAGAAATTGTTAAAAACCAAACGCAGTTTTGAAATTAATGTCAGTTTAATTTCAAATAAGTCACTAAATTATTGTTGTCGGAAGTTGGCCATTGATAAATTAAAATCAAACAGTTTCATGAAACTGACAGATTGAACAGATCTGCTGGAACTCGATTGTTGTCATGTGTGTCTGTTCAGTTTCTGTGCGTGCGGTCACTGTGCTGGGACCAGGAATCTTCCTGACTGGTTGTAAATCTTCTACTTCATTTTCCAATATTTCAGGGAGTGCAATTTGATCAAGCCCTTCAATAAAACTTGTGTATGTGTGAAATGTGGAAATTGTACTTGATGTTTGACTAGGCGACTCAGAAAGGGGATTCCAAACCCAGATAATGACAGTCAGAAAGAATTCAGCAGCACCAGACAGGCTGGAGAAGGAGATTTGGGTGATTTTTAAGCAGTGATATATCGGTCTTGGGAATTTTCGATTCGGCACTGCAGAGAGCGATTTATTGGGTTACATTCCGTGCTATGGCAGTCCTTGATCTATTTAATGGCTCACTCACACAGCCTCAGTCACACACCCTCACTCACACACCCTCACTCACACACCCTCACTCACACAGCCTCACTCACACATCCTCACTCACACAGCCTCACTCACACATCCTCACTCACACAGCCTCACTCACACAGCCTCACTCACACAGCCTCACTCACACAGCCTCACTCACACAGCCTCACTCACACACCCTCACTCACACACCCTCACTCACACACCCTCACTCACACAGCCTCAGTCACACAGCCTCACTCACACACCCTCACTCACATACCCTCACTCACATACCCTCACTCACACAGCCTCACTCACACATCCTCACTCACACACCCTCACTCACACACCCTGACTCACACAGCCTCACTCACACACCCTCAGTCACACAGCATCACTCACAGACCCTCACTCACACACCCTCACTCACACAGCCTCACTCACACACCCTCACTCACACAGCCTCACTCACAGACACAGCCTCACTCACACGCCCTCACTCACACAACCTCACTCACACACCCTCACTCACAGCCTCACTCACTATCCTCACTCACACAGCCTCACTCACTCTCCTCACTCACTATCCTCACTCACTCACACCCTCACTCACACAGCCTCACTCACTCTCCTCACTCACACACCCTCACTCACACAGCCTCACTCACACAGCCTCACTCACACAGCCTCACTCACACACCCTCACTCACACAGCCTCACTCACTCTCCTCACTCACACACCCTCACTCACACAGCCTCACTCACACACCCTCACTCACACAGCCTCACTCACATAGCCTCACTCACACAGCCTCACTCACACAGCCTCACTCACACACCCTCACTCACAGCCTCACTCACTATCCTCACTCACACAGCCTCACTCACTCTCCTCACTCACTATCCTCACTCACTCACACCCTCACTCACACAGCCTCACTCACTCTCCTCACTCACACACCCTCACTCACACAGCCTCACTCACACAGCCTCACTCACACAGCCTCACTCACACAGCCTCACTCACACACCCTCACTCACACACCCTCACTCACACAGCCTCACTCACACAGCCTCACTCACACAGCCTCACTCACACACCCTCACTCACAGCCTCACTCACTATCCTCACTCACACAGCCTCACTCACTCTCCTCACTCACACACCCTCACTCACACACCCTCACTCACACAGCCTCACTCACAGACACAGCCTCACTCACACGCCCTCACTCACACAGCCTCACTCACACAGCCTGACTCGCACAGCCTCACTCACACAGCCTAACTCACACACCCTCACTCACACAGCCTCACTCACACAGCCTCACTCACAGACACAACCTCACTCACACCCCCTCACTCACACACCCTCACTCACTCACTCCCCTCACTCTCACAACCTCACTCACTCAAACAGCCTCACTCACTATAACACCCTCACTCACCATCACTCTCTCACACTCATTGACGCACACTTGCTAGCCCAACATAAATTGCTCACTCTCATTCACACACCCTCAGTCCACTTTAGTCACACACTGGTTCACTCACCCACCCTCACTCACTCAGCCTCACACACCCACCCTCACGCATCCTCACTAATCCTCAGTCATGGAACCTCACTCAGTCACCCTTACTCATTCACCCTCAGTCACACACCTTCACACAACCATCATCACTCACCCTCATTCATCCTCCCTCACTCACTCTTCCTCGCTCACCCACCCTCATTCATTCACCTACCGACCCTCATTCAGCTTCATTCAGTAACCCAATCACGCACCCTCCCTCACTCAGCTTAACACACCCACCCTCATTCATCCTCATTCAGACTCTCAGCTCAATCAATCACCCATCCTCACTCACTCACCCTCACTCACTCACCCACCCATCCTCACTCACTCACCCTCACTCACTCACTCACCCACCCTCACTTACTCACGCTCAGTCACACACCTTCACACACTCACCCAGTCACTTACCCTCACCCACCCACCCTCACTTACTCACGCTCAGTCACACACCTTCACACACTCACCCAGTCACTTACCCTCACCCACCCACCCTCACTTACTCACGCTCAGTCACACACCTTCACACACTCACCCTCATTCACTTACCCTCACCCACCCACCCTCACTTACTCACGCTCAGTCACACACCTTCACACACTCACCCTCATTCACTTACCTTCACCCACCCATGCTTACTCGCCCTCATTCACTCTGCTCTCACTTACTCACCCTCGTTCACCCACACACCCTCACTTACTCACCCTCAGTCAGACAACCTCACACACTCACCCTCATTCACTTACCCTCACCCAGCCACCCACCCTCACTCACGCTCGGTCACACACCTTCACACACACACCCTCATTCACTTACACTCACTCACCCATGCTCACTCGCCCACACTCACACTGCCCTCACTTACTCATCCTCACTCACTCACTCACCCACCCACCCTCGATTACCTTAATTCAGTAACTTACCCTCACTCAGTCACCCACACTCACTAACACACTGACTCACCCACTCTCCCTCCCAACTCTCATTAACTCAACCTCACTGACACCCTCAATCACTCACCTCACTCACTCTCTTACTCACTCAGCCACCCTCAGTAAACTACCCTAATTCAGCTCCACTCACTCAACATCACACCCACCATCACTCACCCATCATCTCGCATTCACCCACCCTGACTCACTACCATCACTCACACAGCCTCATTCACACACCCTCACTCACACAGCCTCACTCACACACCCTCACTCACACAGCCTCACTCACACAGCCTCACTCACACAGCCTCACTCACACACCCTCACTCACACAGCCTCACTCACACACCCTCACTCACACACCCTCACTCACACACCCTCACTCACACACCCTCACTCACACAGCCTCACTCACACACCCTCACTCACTCACTCGCCTCACTCTCACAACCTCACTCACTCAAACAGCCTCACTCACTATAACACCCTCACTCACCATCACTCTCTCACACACATTGACTCACACTTCCTAGCCCAACATGAATCACTCACTCTCATTCACCCGCACTCATTCACACACCCTCACTCACACAGCCTCACTCACGCTACCCTCACTCACACACCCTCACTCACACACCCTCACTCACACATCCTCACTCACACACCCTCACTCACACAGCCTCACTCACACACCCTCACTCACACAGCCTCACTCACACACCCTGACTCACACAGCCTCACTCACACACCCTCACTCACACAGCCTCACTCACACAGCCTCACTCACACACCCTCACTCACACAGCCTCACACACACAGCCTCACTCACAAAGCATCTCTCACCCACCATTTCCCAGGCACCTTCACTCACAATCTCACCCATCCTCATTCACACACCCTCACTCATGTTCCCTCACACACACTCACTCAGCCACCCTCACTTACACACACTCATGCACCCATCCTCTTTCACCCACTCTCACTCAACCTCACACCCTCACCCACTCTCATTCACTTACCTTCACTCACTCACCCTCACTTACTCACACTCACTCACCCTCACACTCACTCTCATTAACTCACTCACCCAACCTCATTCAATTACCCATATTCTCTAACATTCACTCACTCATGCACCCACTCTCATTCACTCACTCACCCTCACTCACCCGCTAACTGTCACGTACACTCCTGGCTCACTCACCCTCACTCACTCACCCTCACTGAATCACCCTCACTCATTCAGCCTCACTCATTCACCCTCACTCATTCACCCTCACTCAATCACCCTCGCTCAATCACCCTCACTCAATCACCCTCACTCAATCACCCTCACTCATTCACCCTCACTCATTCACCCTCACTCATTCACCCTCACTCATTCACCCTCACTCATTCACCCTCACTAATGCACTCTCATTCATTCACCCTCCCTCACCCTCCCTCGCCCTCCCTCACTCAGTCACCTTCACTCTCATGTTCACTGCACACCTTCACTCACAAACTCACCCTCCCAGCCTCACTCAGCCAGCCTCATTTATTCTCCACCTCTCACTCACTGCCCCTCACCCATCCAGACCCATCCACCCTCAGTGACATACCCTCACCCATTTACCCTCACTCCATCAACCACCCATTCTCTCCCACTCATCCACACTCCAACCGTTACTCAGTTACTCACTCACCCGCACTCACTCTCCTACTCTCACTCAGTTACTCACTCACCCGCACTCACTCTCCTACCCTCACTCAGTTACTCACCCACCCACACTCACTCTCCTACCTTCATTCAGTTACTCACTCACCCGCACTCACTCTGCTATCTTCACTCAGTTACTCACTCACACACACTCACTCTCCTATCCTCACTCAGTTACCCACTCATCCACACTCACTCTCCTACCCTCACTCAGTTACTCACTCACCCACATTCACTCTCCTACACTCACTCAGTTACTCACTCACCCGCACTCACTCTCCTACCCTCACTCAGTTACTCACTCACCCGCACTCACTCTCCTACCCTCACTCAGTTACCCACTCACATGCACTCACTCTCCTACCCTCACTCAGTTACTCACTCACCCGCACTCACTCTCCTACCCTCACTCAGTTACTCACTCACCCGCACTCACTCCCCTACCCTCACTCAGTTACCCACTCACCCACAGTCACTCCCCTACCCTCACTCAGTTACTCACTCACCCACACTCACTCTCCTATCTTCACTCAGTTACTCACGCACCTGCACTCACTCTCCTACCCTCACTCAGTTACCCACTCACCCACACTCACTCCCCTACCCTCACTCAGTTACCCACTCACCCACAGTCACTCCCCTACCCTCACTCAGTTACTCACTCACCCACACTCACTCTCCTACCCTCACTCAGTTACCCACTCACCCACACTCACTCTCCTACCCTCACTCAGTTACTCACTCACCCACCTTCACTCTCCTACCCTCACTCAGTTACTCACTCAACCGCACTCACTCTCCTACCCTCACTCAGTTACCCACTCACCCGCACTCACTCTCCTACCCTCACTCAGTTACTCATTCGCTCACACTCACTCTCCTATCTTCACTCAGTTACTCACTCACGCGCACTCACTCTCCCACCCTCACTCAGTTACTCACTCACTCTCCTACCCTCACTCAGTTACTCACTCAACCGCACTCACTCTCCTACCCTCACTCAGTTACTCACCCACCCACACTCACTCTCCTACCCTCAATCACTCACCCACACTCACTCTCCTACCCTCCTCACTTACTCACACATCCTCTCTCACTGATGCTCAGGAAATGGGCACGGGAGCGTCTGCAACGGGGGAGGAATAGAGAACTGGAGCGAAACTGATGACGAGTGGCGCCCGAATGTGGCTGCATGTCACGGGATTGCCCGGAGCCGGAGGAAAGTGCAGACAGCCGGGGGGAGGAGGAGAGAGCCGGTGGAAGGGGCAGAGAGCCGGGGGGAGGAGCAGAGAGCCGGGGGATGGAGCAGAGAGCCGGGGAAAGGCGCAGAGAGCCGGGGGGAGGAGCAGAGAGCCGGGGGGAGGAGCAGAGAGCCGGGGGAAGGGGCAGAGAGCCGGGGTAAGGGGCAGAGAGCTGGGGAAGGTGCAGAGAGCCGGTGGAGTAGCAGAGAGCCGGAGGAAAATCCATGGAGTGGGTCATAAGCGATAAGAATCGGGGTAAAGCGAACCGTGCTGGTGAAAAGCTCAGAAAGCCCGCACAAAGTGCCAGGAACCGGGAAAAGCACAATGAACTGGGAAAAGTGCAGCACACATGGGCACAACACAAAGAGCAGGATGACAATGCCGAGTCGAGAGAAAGTGCGGAGGAAAGCGCAGAGAGCCGTGAAAAAGAGCAGAGAGCTAAAAGAAAGTGAAGGGACCAGGAGAAAGGTACAGAAAACCAGCGGGAACCGCGGAGAGATGGGGGACGCACAGGGAGCGCGGGGCGGGGTGCGGGGGGATTGCAGACAGCCCGGTCTCAGTGACAGGCGGAATGTGAAACTGCACAATCAACACAGGCAGGAGCTTACTGAATGGGGAGGAGACTCGACAGACCGAATGGCCGCCTCCTGCTGTTAATAGAACATAGAACAGTACAGCACAGAACAGGCCCTTCGGCCCTCAATGTTGTGCCGAGCCATGATCACCCTACTCAAACCCACGTATCCACCCTATACCTGTAACCCAACAACCCCCCCTTAACCTTACTTTTATTAGGACACTACGGGCAATTTAGCATGACCAATCCACCTAACCCGCACATCTTTGGACTGTGGGAGGAAACCGGAGCACCCGGAGGAAACCCACGCACACAGGGGGAGGACGTGCAGACTCCACACAGACAGTGACCCATCCGGGAATCGAACCTGGGACCCTGGAGCTGTGAAGCATTTATGCTAACCACTATGCTACCCTGCTGCCCACTGGTGAATGTGCAGGATCCTAAAATTAGAGACTGTTGCAATTACTCAAATGTAGAGTTTTATTGTAATTATATAAATGTGCATTCAGTTAGCTGGATTGTGAAGTACACAGCTCAGTTAGCTGGATTGTGACGTACACAGCTCAGTTAGCTGGATTGTGACGTACACAGCTCAGTTAGCTGGATTGTGACGTACACAGCGCAGTCAACTGGATTGTGACGTACACTGCTCAGTCAGCTGGATTGTGACGTACAAAACTCAGTCAGCTGGATTGTGACGTACTCAACTCAGTCAGCTGGATTGTGACGTTCACAGCTCAGTCAGCTGGACTGTGACGTACACAGCTCATTTAGCTGGACTTTGACGTACACAGCTCAGTTAGCTGGATTGTGACGTACACAGCTCAGTTAGCTGGATTGTGACGTACACAGCTCAGTTTGCTGGATTGTGACGTACACAGCTCAGTTAGCTGGATTGTGACGTACACGGCTCAGTCAGCTGGGCGGCTGGTTCGTGATGAAGATCAATCCCAGCAGCGCGGGTTCAATTGCTGCACCGGCTGAGGTTATTGATAAAGACTCCCATTCTCAACCTTTGCCCTGGCCTGAGGTGTGGTGACCCTCAGGTTAAATCACCACCAGTCAGCTCTCAAAAGGAGAGAGCAGACTCCGGGTTTATGTTTTGTTTTGTTTTACATTTTGTTTTACATGATGGCTGACATAATGGGGAAAATCATCCGCTCTTCGCTTTCGCTTTCAATCCAATGCAAATTTCATCATTCAGATTACATCAACATGTTGTTTTTATGTGATAGAGACGGAGAAAGATTTGAGTTTCTAATGAGGGGCAAACAGGTGTTGGTTCTCAAATGATAGAACTAATAGAAGCTGAAATGTGGTGTAACATTTGTTAGGAAAATGTTGGAATAAACACATAGTTCTCGTCAAATTTTGAAATGTTTGGTTACTGAATAAATACAATCCCAGAGTCTAACCTGTTGAATGGGCCATTCTCTCCCAGCGACACCGTCTCCGCCCACTCTCTACAGCCTGGTCTCCTCCTGCCAGCAACACAACACCGACGGCTCCGTGACCTTCGGCTGTTTGGCGATGGACTACTCCCCAGAAATCACCAGCCTTACCTGGAAGAAAGATGGGCAGCTGATCGACACTGGAGTTAAGAAATACCCGTCAGTGAGAAACAAGAAGGGAACCTACACCCTTAGCAGCCAGTTAACCATCACCGAGTCAGAGGGGGAATGCAGCAAAATCAGCTGTGAGGTTCGACACAGCGGCTCAGCCAAGAGCATTGGAATGACATGTAAGTGTTGTGGAATCTGTGAGAATCAGAAACCTATGATTATCTTGTATAGGGTCTTTGATATAACTAATTTTAATACTCTGCATATTTCTGATCCCTGGAAAATCAAGCTTTGTGTCTATTGACCACAAACATGTTTTAAAGCATATGAACTCATTTTTTTCATCAATTTCTTCTGCAAGAAATATCTAATTGTGTTTCTTGAAGGTCCCAGAATTTATGCTCCAAATGTTCTCCTCACCGTGAGTTCCAGTGAAGAAATCACAAGACAGAAATTTGCAACCATCGTCTGTTCAATTAACGATTTCCAGCCAAATTCAATCACGGTAAAGTGGCTGAAGAATGGACAACCCATGGGTTCAGGAATTGTCACCTCTCCCGCCTGTGAAGTGAACGGGAACTTCTCAGCGAGCAGTCGGCTGACACTCTCCGCTGGGGAATGGTTCAGCAGAGCGGTCTATACCTGCCAGGTCACTCATCAAGAGGTCATCCACAGTCACAACATCACCGCGTCTGGTAAGACACACAAACAGAGGAAAGAATAAACCATCCTGCATTCTGATGTTAATCCAAATCAGGAATTTACTGAAGTTAGTACAAAGCACAGAATAACTTCTAATTTACTGCCATGTAGTTTGTGTTTCATTCTGATGGAAAAGCTGCATTAGGATTGTTCACCATTCAGGATTTGATCAGTATAGAAATACATGTTTCGCTCTAATTTGAAGTCATTTAGTGAGTGAGGTGGCCTTGATATCAGCTTTATCCTGAGACCGCTGATTATATTTGAGAGTCAGTGGGTGTCTGAAACACTTTACTGATAACAGCTCCGGGACGAAAGTGTTGGAAAGTTCAATCCAATCTATTTATAAATAAGCCCTCAGTACTTCGTTCCTGAGATCAGCACTTGAGTATTTGTATTGGGAATGCTGCAATACTGATTCGTTAGAATGGCATCGGGGCTGACTGTATTTCATAATGAGAAGAATTTACACTGACCAAACGTGTATAGAAGATTAATGGCGATCATTAGAAGTCTCGAAGTTGATTCATTCCCATTGAGTGAGTGAAGGCTGAATCCTGCTGTCCTATTCTGAAGATGAAACTTGGGTTGATTTCCACTTTTTTCATTCACAGATCCTTCCGTTTGCACTGTTGCCTCAGTAACAATACTGCCACCACCAATAGAACAGGTCTTGCTGGAGGCGACTGTAACCTTAACCTGCGTCATTTCGAATGCTCCTTATGGAGTCAACGTGTCCTGGAGTGAAGCGAAGAAGCCGCTGAAATCAGAGATTGCCGACCAGCCTGGGGCAGATACCGAGAGCGTGCTCAGCAAATTAAACATCTCGACACAAGCCTGGCTGAGTGGGGCTGTGTTTGACTGTGTGGCGAGCCATCAGGACCTGCCAACTCCTTTAAGAATTTCAATACACAAAAAAATAGGTGAGCGGTGAGACTGAAGCAATAAGTGAGTCATTGTGTCTATTTCTGGTGTCAGTGCAGCGGTCAGTATTTAGCATTCAGTGTATTTATGGTCCACTCTGATTGGTAATTCCACTAACTAAATACTCTGGGCCCTCAGAGTTTAAGGGGGAAATTGATATGCAGCAGAATGAACAATGAATTGAAAACAGTGATATTGGGTTTAGACGGAGCGAGACCATAGACCACAAGACTTAGGAGCAGATGAAGGCCATTGGGCCCATCAACGCCGGCCCAGCCTTCAGTGAGGTCATGACTGATCTGCTGTGATAATCTTCAACTCCTCTTTCCCACCTTATCCCCATATCTCTTGACGCTTTTACTAATTGAAAATGTTTCTCTCTCAACCTTGAACATACCGACCGACCTAGAATCTCCAGCCCCCTGGGTTAAATAATTCCACAGCTTCACTGTCCTTTGAGAGAGGAAATTCCTTCTCATCTCGGTCTGAAATGGGCGAACCCTCACTTTGCGACCATGCACGCTGCTCCTAGATGCTCCTACAAGGGAAAACAATCTGTCAGCGTATATCCTAAGAAGCTCCCGGAGAATATTTCATGTCTCGATTAGGCCGCCTTCGTTCTTCTCAACTCCAATATGTACAACCCAAAATATTTAACCTCTCCCCATAAGAAAATCCCTCCATACTCGGGATCAACCTCGTGATCCTTCTCTGGGCTGCCTTCAAAACCAATCTGTCTTCCTCAGATAAGGGCATCAAAACTATTCAAAGTGTATCAGGTGTAGACTAACTAATGCCTTGTATAGTTTGAGCTAGACTTCCCCATGTTTATATTCTATTCCCTTTGAAATAAATGTCAACATTCAATTTGTCTCCATATTACCTGCAGAACTTGCTTTTTGTGGTTTCTGCATGAGGACCCCCAATTCACCCGTTACTTCAGCTTTCTACAGTCTTTCTCCATCTAAAAAATATTCCGTTATGTTCTTCCTCCTCCCAAAGTGTCTAACCTCACATTTTCCAACATTATGTCCCATCTGCCAAGCTCAGTGACTGAAGCTGTCTCTGTCCCTCTCTAGATTTTCTGTAATCCTCACCACTTGCCTTTCTATTTTTGTCAGCTGCAGCCGTGGGAATAGTACATTCATTTATTAAACACAGTTTTGAAATTCATGTATATCATACCTACTGGCCCCCCTCTCTCTATCCTTCTTGTTATCACCTCAAATAAGGGCAATAAATTTGTCAGGCACTGATTTCCCCTTCACGAAGCCGTGCAGACCCTGCTTGATTATACTCTGTATGTCTAAATGCTCAGCTACGAAGGTCCCTGGCCTATAATTATCTGTTTTTGTCTCCCTCCCTTTTGAATAAGGGTGTTACATTGGCAGTTTTCCAATCCTCTTGAGGTAGGGGGAGTTTGGCGTGGAGTTTATACACCAGCACAGAACAGTTGGGCCGAATTGCCTGTTCCCCTGCTGTACATTTTCTGAAACTTTCGAACCAACATCCGTAAATTCTCAGGGAAAAGGATTGTGCCCACCTCTGCTCCGAGCTGGGAACCCGGACAGATCCCAAAGTGGAAAATGGAAACCTTTAAAATCAACACAAAACACATTTCTCTCACATCTACCCCGCGGTTCCATTGTCTCCGGAATTCCCCATTTTATTGACATTTATTGTACATTTTCTGCAGATCCCAATCCGCGGGAACCGTCCGTCTCTGTCCTCCTGCCCTCGGCTGAAGACGTCTCCGCTCAGAGATTCGTCTCCCTCAGCTGCTTAGTGAGAGGTTTCTCCCCCCGAGAGATCTTCGTCAAGTGGACCGTCAATGACAAACCGGTGAATCCCGGGAACTACAAGAACACCGAGGTGATGGCGGAGAACGGCAATAGCTCCTTCTTCATGTACAGCCTGTTATCCATTGCAGCGGAGGAGTGGGCCAGCGGCGCTTCTTACTCCTGTGTGGTGGGACATGAAGCCATCCCCTTGAAGATCATCAACAGAACGGTTGATAAATCCAGCGGTAAACCCAGTTTTGTGAACATTTCCCTCGCTCTGATGGACACCGTTAATTCATGTCAATGAGAATCTATTGATTATATTTTGAACTAAAATAAAAATAATAAAGATTTTTTTTCCTCCAATTGTGATTTAAATACACAGCCGCTTAATTAATGGAGCTTCCACTTTGTTGATATTAGATCTGTTGAATGAGACCCGGATTTCTACAGGTCTCGGCCCCAAGTCTGATACAATCAGTGCTCCCAGCTCAGATACACCCTGGGTAAGAGACAGAGTAAAACTCATTCATTCCAGGATTCAGCAAAATATCTTCATTGGCTTTCCTCCCGCTGAGGAGAAATCGGACACGTTCCCATTTCAGACAAAGAAACATCACATTTAGATCTCGGTGTTCCTGCTTTTCTCATTGTCCATCCCTTAAAATTAATGTCAGCTTTAAGTTGCTGCATCACACCCACTGGGAACTGAATTGAGGGTCACACAGAAACATGGACCAACAATCCCCAGTCAAAGAGAGGGGAAAGTGAAATTGTTAATCCACTGAATCTACACTTCACCAACAGAGAGAGGGGGAGGGGCTTTAATTAATCCACTGTACCGCCACTTCCACAATAGAGAGAGGGGGAGGAACATTAGATAATCCACTGTTCCCCACATCCCGAATAGAGAGGTGTGGGGCATTAAATAATCCACTGTACCCCCACTTCCCCAAGAGAGAGAGGGGGAGGGGCATTAGTTAGTCCACTGTACCCCCACTTCACCAACAGAGTGTGGGAGGGGCTATAGTTATTCCACTGTCTGCCCACTTCCCCAACAAAGAGAAGGGGAAGGGCATTAGGTAATCCACTGTACCCCCAATTCCTCAAGAGAGGGGGAGGGGCATTAGTTAACCCACTGTAAACCAATTCCATAGCATAGAGAGGAAGAGGGCATTACTCAATGCACTGTACCCCACCCCCCCCTCCACCAAAGGGAGGGGTAGGGGCATTAGGTAACACACTGTACCTCCACCTGCCCAGCAAAGAGAGGGGAGGGACATTAGTTAATACACTGTACCTCTACTTGCCCACCAAGGCGATGGTGGGGGCTGAATTAATCCACTGCACACCCGCTTCCAACAATGAATGGAGCGGCATTATTTAATCCACTGGACCCACACTTCCCCAACAAAGAGAGCAAAGGGGCAATACTAACCTATTTTACCTCTACGTTCCGACCAAAAGAGGAGGAAGGTGATGAGTGAACTCTCTGTATCTCCACCTCCAGCAGGGAGAACCCAAAGGCAATTTCCTGAGCTGACCAGAGAGAGGGAGATTATTAACTCAATATCTTCCCAGTCCCCAAGAAGGGAGTTTGAAAGTAAACGGCTCTCTGGACTAAGAACTCAGTTACTGACATTACAAGACGGCATATAGCTTACTGCCTGAAGGGTTTAAGAGACCATCATGATTAAGATGTTCTTAAAACATATATTCATGCAACAGAATTTTTTTTAGTACTCTTGTTCCTCTTATCCGTATGGTGAAACTGATTCACCATAATCCAAATCCAGACTGGTGATTGAATTCTCCCTGGGTTTTCACTGTTCTCTCCTGAGGCACCTCCTTGTATTTTTGCATTCGGTCACCTGATGTCAGCTTGCAACTCACAGAAAACAGATTTATAAGCAGAAAGTTCAACATATTCTACATCGGTACCAATAATACCCACAACTGGCAAAGCTACAGGCAGCTCATACAAATACACAGACAGATATAGACACAGACACTACACACACATGCACACAGACCCACAAACACACACACGCTCACACGTAGACACAAACACATACATGGACACACACATAGACACACATGCATAAACATACATCCAGACATAACGAACCACACATATTTTGACACAAAAACACATGCAAACGTGCGCACAAATTCACAAACATGGACATAAACACAAAAAAGCACACGTGTATACACACACAGACACACACAAATCCACACACACAAGCGGGTACACAAATGTACACAAACAGACACATACAACCACGTGTCCACACAGATACACAAACATATAAAACCAGACAAGCAGGCTGACAGAAGAATATGAAGCACAATTGTAACCAATAACATATACATTAGCAGAATTTCACGATGACAGAAATATTTCCATTCAGAGACAGTAATCCACATTAACACACTTGTGGACACATGGAGACACATATTAGCAGACTTGTACAAACGCTAACACGAACACATATGAATACACATGGAGGCATCAATACACAGCAATAGATAGTTATAAACAACCACCAACGCATAAATAGCACTGCTGCCTCACAGCACCATAATCCCGGGTCCAATTCCAGCCTTGGGTGATTGTCTGTGTGGTGTTCCCACGTTCTCCCCGTGTATGTTCCTGTTTCCTCCGCCTGCTCCAGTTACCTCCCACAGTCCAAATATGTGCAGGTTCGGTGGATTGGCCATGCTATATTACCCCTCATTGTCCACAACGTTAGGTGGGGTTACGAGGTTCTGGGGATAGAGCAGGGGCATGCGTCCAGGCAGAGTGCTCTTTCCGAGGGTCGGTGCAGACCCAATGGGCCGAATGGCCTCGTTCGGCACAGTAGATATTATACGATGATGATTCTGTGATGAAATACACGCATCAACAAACACACACACACACACAAACACACTTATGCAGACACAAACATTAAGACACTGACATGCATGTTGAACGCATAAAGACACATTAACATTTTTATTACTGGGCAGGGACGTATAAACATATATTAGCACAGGCATTAATATATAAACATAGACTTCAACACACAAACACGCACAATCAAACACTCATATATACACATTGACAGAAGATAAACAAAGTTCACATTCAGGCGCTGACACACAAATACACAGATCAATACTCGTTGACACATGAACAGACACAATGACATTTATAAAGACATCGGGACACACAAAAGAGTAAAGCAACACGGATTTCGCATCTACACAGACACAAAAGATAAAGAACAAACACAAACGTCAGGCAAGGGCGGCACGGTGACGCGCTGCTGCCTCACGCCACCATGGACCTGGGGTTGATCCCGCTCCTGGGTCTGTGTCCCTGTGGAGTTTCCACGTGACCCGTGGGTTTCACCCCCACAACCCAAAGATATGCAGGGTAGGTGGATTGGCCATGCTAACTTGCCCCTTGATTGGAAGAAAAAAGTTACAGAGATCGATTTATGAGTGTCATGAACTCAACAGTATGAAGTTACTGAAAATATATTAAAGAATTAATTAGCAGCGGGAGAAAATGAAACGAGAATACTGAAAATAAATCCTGGATTAACAAACAATCTGATAATATTTATTCGGCTCTATCCTCGTAGATACCACAGACCACACCTGGACTGAAGACAATGAGGATGATAACGGGAACATCTGGACAACCGCTTCCACATTCATCACCCTGTTCTTCCTGAGCATTTCCTACAGCGCTGCAGTCACTCTGGTGAAGGTGAGAAGATTCAATCCACTCACACTTCAAACTGAATGAAGCCGTTTAAAAAAATCTCTAAATGTTTGATTGATTAAAAACTCTAACATAAATGTTCCAGATCATAAACATCTGCTTCATCATTTTCTCTCTCTTTTACAGATCAAGTGATGGGTTGACGTTCGGATGCTGTAGATTTCCCTCAGCTGTTTATTATGATCTATGTGTGACACAAATACAATATCTCCTCTTGGTGACTAACAGTAAAAATATCTCAGTTTATTATTCTGCATCTGTAACTGAGACAATCATGGACAGTATTTCTGCTTTTCAGTTTAAAATGTACGAGATAATTTTGGCTGTAATGTAATTGTAGCTAATAATTTCCCTCAATGTTATGTATAAATAAGTAACTTATCTCGTACCTTATTCACAACAGTTGCCTTCCCTTTATGTTGAGCTCCTTTTCTCTCTTGTGTCTGTTACAGTTGTACATACATTTGGCAGCTCAGAGGGCATGTGTTCTGTTCTTACTGTGACCCTCAATCGTTATGTTCCCTTTTGTAAACATCAAAATAAACTTTTGTGTAATATTTTCGCTGACATTTTAATAAATATTGAATAAAAAATGAAGAAAATAAGACTAATCTGAACTCCTTTCTCTAAGATCCATCGGCACCGCTCCACTTCCCCGGTTATACAGTTTGCTCCCCTTTCCCAGACAGATATTTCTCACCAGTCCTGTCTGGGATGTGTCTGAACTCAAGGCCCATCAGTGAAAGAGCCACTGCGCCACCAAGCGGCCCATCCGGGTTAAGACACCTTCACCTTTGTCTTTTTATGGTAAAACCCCAGAGATATAATGCCAGCTGAAGAATTCCAGATTCACTACCCTCTGATGGAAGAAATGTCTCCTCACCTCTGTCCTAAATTTGAGACCCCTTCCTCTGAGATGATGCCCTCTGGTCCTAGACTCTCCCACAAGAGGAAACAAGATGATTTTTCAGGCTGTGTAACTGGTTAAAGCTCTTTCCACAGTCAGTTCACTGGAACACTCTCACTGGGGTGTGTGTGGGTCTCGGGGCTTTTCCAGTCTCACTGATGTTTGAAATCTCTTCCCACAGTCAGAACAGACAAGCACATTGACAGTTTGTGATATTTAGATGCTAATGAATTGAGTGACTGTCAGATCTTCATGTTATATTTGGTTCCAGTTGCCCAGCTGCCAATCCTCCCGTTCTAATGCCTAAAAAATAAGTTTACAAAAATGATCACTATAAAAGGATAGTAATTCACAACAGATCATTCTAGTTTCTATCAAACCTTCTTTCGTCTCTTGCTTTCCCCAAGCATGTGGTCCAGTCAAAATAAAGGACCAAAATTAGCTAGAACCCAACAAAAGTGTCACTGCCTGTGCGGAGTCTCAGTAAGAAGTCTTACAACACCAGGTTAAAGTCCAACAGGTTTGTTTCAAACACGAGCTTTCGGAGCACGGCTCCTTCTTCAGGTGTGCGGAGTCTGACAGTTCTCCCCATGTCTGCGTGGGTTTGCTCCAGGTGCTCCGGTTTCCTCCCACAGTCAAAAGATGCACAGGTTAGGTGGATTAGCCATGCTAAATTGCCCTTATGTTAGATGGGGTTGCTGGGTTACAGTGATAGGTTGGAGGTGTGGCCTTAAATAGGGTGCCCTTTCCAAGAACCGGTGCAGACTCAATGGGCCGAATGGACTCCTTCTGCACTGTAAATTCTATGATTCTACCTACCTCTATGATTATTGAGTCAATCAGCGCGTCAGCCAGAAAACTGCCTCACAATGCCCGGGTGATTGACGGCAGCACGGGACCAATAGGAAGAGGAGGGACACTGGAGAACGGACCGGAAGCAGCTAGTCCTCCAACCAATCGGAGTGAATGAGGGGCGGGGCCCGCTGTGTTTGAAGCATGCGCAGTGTGGGTAATGGCGATGCAGATGGACGTCTTTTTCAGATCGGAAATTGGTAAGAGACGTTTAACAATACGGAGGGAGCGAGAGATCGCGGGTGCGGGCGGAAACGTTGTGTAAAGTTGTTGCAATCGCAAACCTCGGAAATGTTTACGAGACCCAGTTTGTACCGAGCGGGGCTGCAGCTCCTCATCTTCGGCTCGGGTTAACGGCCGCCATTTTTATTGGATGTGAATTAGGGCGCATGCGCGTTTCTCATCTTTGTCGGGGCGGAGTTTCAATGAGTGGGAGGAGTTTGTTCCCCATTGTTCAGAATGGAGATAACTTGTCCATCAAACTGGATTAGTCTTTGAGTCCCAATGTCTTATTGATGATGCAAAGCAGTGACAGAGATGGAAAGAAAAGGAAGAAGGGTAGCAGGGTAGCATGGTGGTTAGCATAAATGCTTCACAGCTCCAGGGTCCCAGGTTCGATTCCCGGCTGGGTCACTGTCTGTGTGGAGTCTGCACGTCCTCCCCCTGTGTGCGTGGGTATCCTCCGGGTGCTCCGGTTTCCTCCCACAGTCCAAAGATGTGCGGGTTAGGTGGATTGGCCATGCTAAATTGCCCGTAGTGTCCTAATAAAAGTAAGGTTAAGGGGGGGGTTGTTGGGTTACGGGTATAGGGTGGATACGTGGGTTTGAGTAGGGTGATCATGGCTCGGCACAACATTGAGGGCCGAAGGGCCTGTTCTGTGCTGTACTGTTCTATGTTCTATGAAGCCAATCCTGCTCTCTAGATTTCACTCCAGGCCCATGTGTCCAAAGTTCTGCGTCTCTGTTCAGCAGGGCAGAAACTCACAATCCTGAGGCAACATCACTCTCAAATGAGGTTAGGTGATGCTAAATTTCCCTTCGTGTCCAAAAAGGTTGGGTGGGGTTACGAGGATAGGGTGAAGGTGTGGGCTTGGGGAGGGTGCTCTTTCCCAGGGCTGGTGCAGACTCGATGGGCAAAATGGCCTCCTTCTGCACTGTAATTGGTGAAAGCTCTTTCCACAGTCAATTCACTCTCACTCCACTCTCACTCGGCTGTGTGTTGTGTGGGTCTCGGTGCTTTTCCAGTCACACTGATGTTTTAAATCTTTTCTCACAGACAGAACAGAGAAACATTTCTCCTTCCACATTCAAAGGATGATATTCAGGTCCTGATGAATCAACTGATCTCTCCGATTTTGATGCAATATTTAGTTTGAATATCCCGAATACAAATCTTCTAATGTCCTGTAAAGGGAGTTTACAAAATTCATCACTGTCAGGACAGGATAGATATTCACAACACATAGTGCTCGTTTCTATGGAATATCCTTCCTCTCGCATCCCCAAAACCTGTATATCTCCATCTCACACACACTCCCTCCATTCTCGCTGCTGTGCCGAATACACACCATCCCAATTCTTCTGAATGACAATTCATGCTGATGACCAGGTCCATAATCACTAATTCCTGTACAGGACAAAGGGACCTGAAAAGGATCATATAGACTGCTAGCCATGTACAGGTATATATTACTGGATTAAAAATGTGTAATAGACACTGCATCACTTGGTGAGGTGATGGCATAGTGGTAATATCACATGACTAGTAATCCAGGCCCTGAGTAATTCTCTGGGAACTGGGGTACGAATCCCACAATGGCAGATGGTGTCATTTCAATTAAATAAAAATCTAATGGTGACCATGAAAACATTGTCAATTATTGTAAAAACCCATCTGGTTCACTAATGTCCTTTAGAGAAGGAAATCTGCCCTCCTTCCCCGGTCTGGCCGACATGTGACTTACATAGAAAATAGAGTAGGAGGAGGCCATTTGGTCCTTCACGCCAGCTCCGCCATTCATTATCATCATGGCTGATCGTCGATTCAATACCCTGACTGTGGAAGGAAACCGGAGCACTCGGCGGAAACCCACGCAGACATGGGGAGAAGGTCCACGACAGCCACCCAAGGTCGAAATTGAACCTGAGTCCCTGGCACTGTGAGACAGCAGTGCTAACCAACGTGCCACGCTACCAGTCGACTCTGGTGGGATTTGAACCCACAACATTTGAATCCCTGACTTGCCATTAAGTAGAAGTACAACACACTGTCCAGTGCACCACAGAGCTGCACATATCCTTTAATCCCTTTCGGCCCAAGAGCTGTATCGAACTCCTTCAAATTGCACAATGTTTTGTCCTCAACGACTTTCTGTGGTAATGAATTCCACAGGCTCATCACTCTCTGGGTGAAAAAAATCTCTCCTCACCTCAGTCTTAAAAGTTTTACCCCATATCCTCAAACTATGACCCGTCTAGTTCTGGACTCTTTATGAATCTACTCTGTCCACCCCTGTTGGATTTTTATATGTTTCTATGAGATCATTTCATTAAAAAAAAGATAGAGAAGCATAATTAGGCCATTCAGCCCATCGGGTTTGCTCTGCCATTCGATCATGGCTGATATGATTCTCATCCCCATTCTCCTGCCTTCTCCCCATAACATCTGAGCCCCTTATTAATCAAGAACCAATATATCTCTGTCTTAAAAAGACTGACGGGCATGGCCTGGTGACACGTGGCATCAATTAATTTCCTTTCCCGCTAGAGAAATCAAGGACTTGACATAGTGTGTTTGAGACAAAGCTGATTTATTTCACAATCAACAAGATATTAAACACTAGCCCAGCTCAGTTACAGGGAATCGAAATAAACCCCAATTGTCAGAATGAAGATGATTCAGTTCTGGGTGTGATTAACAGTGACAGTAACAGCAGAATCAACACTTTTCAGATGAACAGGGGGTAAATATAAATTCCTTCCGTTGGTTTGACAGTTCAGGAACCGTCAGTGGCATCTTATGATATGGAGAAATTAGCTCAACAATCCTCTGAACTAAAATTTAGTCTGGCCTGGTGTCACCAAGCTGAAATCCAGTCTTTCTCTGACACATTAGTCTCAATGACATAGCTGACAGGTTAAGAGTGAAAAAGTCAACTGTTAGCAGTAAGGGGGAAGAGGCAGGTTTGTAGATGTTCTACAGTGTTACAGACTGGCTCGTTGGATCTTATTCTGTCCCATCTTACATTCAGCGAACAGAAAAATGACTAAAAGACTGCAACATACAGGCATTTGGGGACAACGGTGAGTTTACTGTTCAGATTAGTTAAAGTCTCCATATTGTAAAATGGATCTAGAAGTACTGGAGAAGATGCAGGAAAATATATTTGAATTATGTCTGAATTAGCAGGTTAGACCCAGCAAGAAAGATTTGGCAGGGTGTAAACCTTTCTCTGGAAAAGGGAATGAAGGATGACCTGATCATGTAAGATTATGAAAAGGTTTGATATGATAGACAAGTGGAAGATGTTTTCACTGGATAAGAATAAATAGTCATTAATTAATCTAATGTGCAGTTCAGGAGCAGTTTAGAGGGAGATCACTCACACACTTCACATGTGCAAAGGTATTTCCTCAGTTTTCCACTGGTCAACACTCCAAATTTAAAAGCACAAACCATTTGATCCAATTTCAGCACATTGTTATTGGCGAGGGGTAGTTTAACTTTTGTCCAAGAAGACAAAAATCACTGTTCACCTGAACCTGCTCAGACCCCAACCCGTTAACAACTCACTGTCCGTGTTTGGTCTGTTGTCAATCACACCCAGGACAGAACTGTGGTGGATGGGCCCAGACTATTTAAGTTCCTTATTAATTTATTTAATACATTTGTTACCTTGGCACAATGGTACCAATCGGAATCGGATCGCAAAGCATAATTTCGATCAGGAATATCGATTTCAGTGACAGGGTTATTACCCATCGTGCGTTGCGGCTGTGAATGTGCTCCATCCACATTACAGAAGTTGCTCACACATGCGCAGAGTCCGGCTGTGTCCGGCGCATGTGCAGTTCAGGTTGTCGCTGATGGTGCGAGGAGCGGGAAAGAAGCAATTGAGCGACTTTCAGGATTGGAGCCGGTGGGTGGCCGGGGAGCAATAGAAGCTGCGGAGTGAGCCGAGAGGCTTCATAAATACCCCGTGGAGGCTTCAAATCCCAAGGAAAATGTTAACGGTCCCGTCTTAAACAGCATCGAACAGAGTGAGAGCTGAGCGGTGACAGGCCCGGGTTACCGGCCGCCATCTTTACAGAGGACAAGGGGCCGCAGGGCGCATGCGCTGCGAGCCTGGCCCGGATACCAACTCTCCCGGATTGACTGACTGGAATCTCCAGGATTTTATTTTATTCATTTGTGGGAGTCACTGGCTGGGCCAACATTTATTGCCCATCTCTAATTTCCCTCAAACCGAGTGGCTGGCTCGGCCATCTCGGAGGGCATTTACAGAATCAACCACATTGCTGTGGTTTGGAACCGTGTTGGCCAGACCAGGTAAGGATGGCAGATTTTCTTTACTATTCATTCCCGGGATGTGGGTGTCGCTGGCTGGGCCAGCATTCACTGCCCAGCCCTAATTGCCCTTCAACTGAGTGCATCTCCGAGAGCATTTTACGGGTCAACCCTTGGGCAACACGGTAGCATTGTGGATAGCACAATGGCTTCACAGCTCCAGGATCCCAGGTTCGATTCCGTCTTGGGTCACTGTGCGGAGTCTGCACATCCTCCCCGTGTGTGCTCCGGTTTCCTCCCACAGTCCAAAGATGTGCAGGTTAGGTGGATTGGCCGTGATAAATTGCCCTTAGTGTTCAAAATTGCCTTTAGTGTGGGTGGGGTTACTGGATTATTGGGATAGGGGGAGGTGTTGACCTTGGGTAGGGTGCTCTTTCCAAGAGCCGGTGTAGAGTCGATGGGCCAAATGGCCTCCTTCTGCACTGTAAATTCTATGATAAAACTGACTGTGGATCTGGAGTCACATGTAGGCCAGACCAGGTAAGGATAGAAGATTTCCTTTACTGAAGGACAGGAGTGAACCAGATGGGTCTTTGCAACAACCAACAATGGTTTCATGGTCACAAGTAAACTTTCAATGAATTCAAATGTTACCTTCTGCCTTTGTGAGATTCATACCTGGCTGTCTGGAAAATCATTAGGACAGTAAAAAAGATTTTTGCGTCTCTGGAAAATGATACGGACAATAAAAGCGATTTTTCCGACACTGAAAAAAATAGTCAGCCCCTCGAGCCTGCTCCTTACACACAAACTAGGAGTCGGCCCCTTGTGCCTGCTCCTTTCATACAAACTAGGAGTCGGCACCTCGAGCCTGCTCCTTACACACAAACTAGGAGTCGGCCCCTCGACCCTGCTCCTTTCATACATACTAGGAGTCGGCCCCTCGAGCCTGCTCCTTACATACAAACTAGGAGTCGGCCCCTCGAGCCTGCTCCTTACATACAAACTAGGAGTCGGTCCCTCGACCCTGCTCCTTTCATACATACTAGGAGTCGGCCCCTCGAGCCTGCTCCTTACATACAAACTAGGAGTCGGCCCCTCGAGCCTGCTCCTTTCATACAAACTAGGAGTCGGTCCCTCGAGCCTGCTCCTTACACACAAACTAGGAGTCGGACCCTCGAGCCTGCTCCTTACACACAAACTAGGAGTCGGTCCCTCGAGCCTGCTCCTTACACACAAACTAGGAGTCGGCCCCTCGAGCCTGCTCCTTACATACAAACTAGGAGTTGGCCCCTCGAGCCTGCTCCTTACATACAAACTAGGAGTCGGTCCCTCGACCCTGCTCCTTACATACAAACTAGGAGTCGGTCCCTCGAGCCTGCTCCTTACACACAAACTAGGAGTCGGCCCCTCGAGCCTGCTCCTTACATACAAACTAGGAGTCGGCCCCTCGAGCCTGCTCCTTACATACAAACTAGGAGTCGGTCCCTCGAGCCTGCTCCTTACACACAAACTAGGAGTCGGCCCCTCGAGCCTGCCCCTTACACACAAACTAGGAGTCGGTCCCTCGAGCCTCCTCCTTACACACACTAGGAGTTGGTCCCTCGAGCCTGCTCCTTACACACAAACTAGGAGTCGGCCCCTCGAGCCTGCTCCTTACACACAAACTAGGAGCCAACCCCTCGAGCCTCCTCCTTACACACAAACTAGGAGTCGGCCCCTCAAGCCTGCTCCTTACAGACAAACTAGGAGCCGGCCCCTCGAGCCTGCTCCTTACACACAAACTAGGAGTCGGCCCCTCAAGCCTGCTCCTTACAGACAAACTAGGAGTCGGCCCCTCGAGCCTGCTCCTTACACACAGACTAGGAGTCGGCCCCTCGAGCCTGCTCCTTACATACAAACTAGGAGTCGGCCACTCAGCCCCTCAGGCCTGCTCCACTATTCAATGAGATTATGGTTCATCTAATTTTCAAAAAAAAAATTTTGATTACCTATTTTATTTTCCATTTTTTTCCCTTTAAATACTGAGTTGCCAATTCTTTTCTTTTCCCAATTAAGAGACAATTTATAAAGGCCAATTCACTTAACTTGTTCTTGGACTGTTGGAGGAAATCTGAGCACCGGGTGGAAACCCACGCAGACACACGGAGAAAGTGCAAACTCCACACAGACAGTCACCAAGGCCGGAATTGAACCCAGGTCCCTGGCACTGTGAGGCAGCAGTGCTAACCACTGTGCCACCAGAAGCATAGTTTCAGTCTCAATATTACTGTTTATGAAGCTCAAGATCGCATTTGCTTTGCCAACTACTCTCGTAATATGTCTTGTAGATATACAAAATCCCTCTTTACCCCTTTCTCCTCCCAAAGAGGCCAGTTGGGTTTTTATGACAATCCAGCAGTTTTCATGGCCCTTATCCCTTGTTTCGGCTCCACAAATGACCAGATTCATTCAGCTCAATTTTGCAACCTGTTTTTGTGGGTTCTCTCTCACTCCTTATTTTCTGTTTTAAATCAGTTTCACAGGGTGTGCGAAGGGAAGCTTCAAAGTCCAGAAACTCAAACCAAGCATCACATCAGGATCTGACAGAGTACTTAATTTATCATATCCTGAATATCATGGGATTTTGAACATGGAAGCTAAAAGCATTGTTCACAGTGGGGAGAAACCATACACGTGTTGTGTGTGTGGACGAGGATTCGCTCGATCATCAGCCCTCACAACCCACAAATGCAGTCACACAGAGGAGAAACCGTGGAAATGTGCGGACTGCGGCAAAGGATTCACTTCCCCATCCAAGCTGGAAACTCATCGACGCAGTCACACTGGGGAGAGACCGTTCACCTGCTCCAAATGTGGGAAGGGATTCACTCAGTCATCCTCACTGTCCACACACCAGCGAGTTCACACTGGGGAGAGACCATTCACCTGCTCAGAGTGTGGGAAGGGATTTACTATTTCAGCCCACTTGCTGAGTCACCAGCGAGTTCACACAGATGAGAGACCGTTTCAATGTCCAGACTGTGGGAAGTGCTATAAAAGTTCTGGGGAACTGATGCGCCATCAACGTGTTCACACTGACGAGAGACCGTTCAGGTGCTCTCGCTGCGGAACTGGGTTCAGGCGATCCTCTGACCTCACTGTACATCAGCGAATTCACACTGGGGAGAGGCCATTCGCCTGCGCCAAGTGTGGGAAAGGATTCACTCAGTCATCCGACCTGCAGAAGCACTAGCGAATTCACACTGGGGAGAGGGCATTTACCTGCTCCAAATGTGGGAAGGGATTTACTACATCATCCATCTTGCTGGCACACCAGCGAGTTCACACAAACAAGAAAACTTTTAAATGTCCAGACTGTGAGAAAGGCTACAAAAGTTCTGAGAAACTGATGCTCCATCAACGTGTTCACACTGACGAGAGACCGTTCAGGTGCTCTCACTGTGGGACTGGGTTCAGGCGAACATCTCAACTCGCTGCACACCAGCGAGTTCACACTGACAAGAGACCTTTCAAATGTCCAGACTGTGGAAAGTGCTTTAAAAGCTCTGGGGAACTGACCCGTCACCAACGTGTTCACACTGAGGAGAAACCATTCAGGTGCTCTCACTGTGGGACTGGGTTTGTGCGATCATCTCAACTCACTGTACATCAGCGAATTCACACTGGGGAGAGGCCATTCCCCTGCTCCGAGTGTGGGAAGGGATTCACCACTTCATCCCACCTACTGAGACACCAATGTGGCCACAAGTAACCACAGTGATTAGATTTTGCGATGTTCAGTTGGGTCTTTTTCTGCTGATAAATTCAAGCCCATTTACAGGGGCTAATATACTGGCTAAAAGTCAAATAAATTAGATTTGTGTGAAATACGCAGTGTGCTGAACCTTTTTTAATATCTCTAACACAAGTCAGTCCCTTTTGAAGTACTCTCGCTCTCCCCTGTCTCTTCCATCCTCACCTCCAACAAGAAGTGTGAGGAGCCTGTGGAGCTTCTTTGTGACTGAGATTGAGTCAATCCGATCAGCTGCCTCTGCTGCTTCCCTCCCTTCCATGAGCCTCTAATTTTCCTCATTGAGTGGTGAACCCTGAGGGTAAGGGGCCTGGATGGTGAGGAATTTGTTAACTGTGTCCACGATGGTTTTTTTGGAACAATATGTGGATAGTCCGACTAGATAGGGGAATAATACCAGGGAACGAGCCCTGCCATGTCATCAAAGTTGTAGTAGGCGAACATGTGGCGAACAGTGACCACAATTCCGTAAGCTTTGGGATATTCATGGAAAAGGACGAGTGTTGTCCTCGGGTTAAGGTGCTAAATTGGGATAAGCCTAACTACAACCAGATTCGGCCGGATTTAGTGGCTGTTGTTTGTGAGAGGCTGTTTGAGGGGAAATCCATATTTGACATGTGGGAGTCTCTTAAGGAGCAGTTGATGGGAATGCAGAACAGGCATGTGCCGGTAAAAAGGAAGGACAGGAAAGGCAGGGTTCGGGAACCATGGATGACCAGGGAAATTGAGAATCTGGTCAAAATGAAAAAGATGCATATGTGACATAAAGGCAACTAAAAACAGATGAAGCACTTGAGGAATAGAAGGAAAGTAGAAAATAGCTCAAGCTGGGAGTTAGGTGGGCAAAAAGGGGTCACAAAGTGTCCTTGGCAGATAGGATTAAGGAGAATCCCAAGGTATTTTATACGTATATTAGGAACAAAAGGGTAGCTGGAGAAAGAGTTGGTCCACTCCAGGACAAAGGAGGGAAATTATGGTGTAGAACCAAAGGAAGGAGGTGAAGTCCTTAATGAGTATTTTGCATCGGTATTCACAATGGAGAGGGACACGTTGATTGGTGGTGTCTCAGAGGGATGTGTAAAAACTTTTGAACAAGTCATTATTTCGAGGGAGGAAGTGTTTGTTAAAAAGCATTAAGGTAGACAAATCCCCATGGCCAGGTGGCATCTATCCCAGATTACTGAGGAAGAGAGGAAATCGCTGGGCCTCTAACATAAATCTTTGTTTTCCTTATTGGCCACAGGTGCGATCCCAGATGATTGGAGGGTAGCCAATGTTGTGCCGTTATTTAAGAAGGGTTGCAAGGATTATGCGGGTAATTATAGCCAGTGAGGTTGACGTCAGTGATAGTGAAATTGTTGGAAAAGATTCTCAGAGATTGGATCTATGCACATTTGGAAGTGAATGGTCTTATTAGTGACAGACAGCATGGTTTTGTGCAAGGGAGGTCATGTCTCACTTACTTGATTGAATTTTTTGAGGAGGTGACAAAATGATTGACGAGGGAAGGGCTGTAGATGTCCACATGGACTTTAGTAAAGCATTTGATAAGGTCCCTCATGGGAGGCTGGTGCAAAAGATTAGATCAAATGGGGTCAGGGGTGAACTAGCTGGATGGATCCAGAACTGGCTTGGCCATAGAAGACAGAGGGTAGCAGTGAAAGGGTGTTTTTCCAAATGGAGGTCTGTCACGAGTGGTGTTCTGCAGGGATCAGTTCTGGGACCTCTGCTCTTTGTAATATATATAAATGATTTAGTAAAAAACGTAGCGGGTCTGATTAGCAAGTTTGCGGATGGTACTAAGATTGCAGGAGTTGTGGATAGTGATGAAGATTGTCAGAGAATACAACAGGATATAGATGGGCTGCAAAATTGGCCGTGGAAATGGCAGATGGAATTTAACCCAGACAAATGCGAGGTGATGCATTTTGGTCGATCCAATTCAGGTGGGAGCTATAAAATAAATGGCAGAACCATCAGGAGCATAGAGACACAGAGAGATCTGGGTGTGCAGGCCCACAGATCCTTAAAAGTGACAGCACAGGTGGAAATGGTGGTAAAGAAAGCATATGGCATACTTGCCTTCATAGGACGGGTATAGAATATAAAAGCTTGGAAATTATGTTACAGTTATATAGAACTCATCCACACACCGAACACGTGTATGGTTTCTCCCCACTGTGAACGGTGCAATGTTTTTTCAGGCTGTGTAACTGGTTAAAGCTCTGTCCACAGTCAGTTCACTGGAACACTCTGACTCGAGGAGTCTGTGTCTCGGTGCTTTTCCAGTCACACTGATGTCTGAAATCTTTTCCCACAAACAGTACAGAGAAACATTTCTCCTTCCACATTCAAAGGCCGATGATATTCAGGTTCTAAAAAATTGAGTGACTGTCAGATTTCGATATTTGGTTTCAGTTTTCTGTCGGCCAATGCTCCACTTCCAATATCCTGTAAAAGGAGTTTATAAAAGCCATCACTGTCAGTCCAGGATAGAAATTCTGAACAGACAATTCCAGTTTCTCTGGAATATTTTTTCCTCTCTTGTTCCCCCAAAGCTGTAAATCCCCATCCTACACACTCTCCCTCCTCCCTGGGCTGAAATCCAAACCCATCTGCACCATTTCTTTCCTCCACTCCCAGTTTTCTCCCTCCCTCTCCTCTGCCTGGGTTCAGTTCTCCAGCTCCTGTCTGCAGACTGACAATAAAATCAATGGGTCTTATTGGGGGGTCCAGCTTCATACCCGCACTGCGCATGCTCCAATCCAAAATGGCTGTGGAGTAATGGGTGGCAGCTCCGGACCAATAGGAAGCTGGTAATCAAGGTCTGGATTTTCCGTGGCAACCAGCCACCATCTTGGGACAGGAAGGCGAATGTTTCATTCAGAGATTGAGTGCTGGGGGTGGCCATCTTGGTATGGGTAGAGGGAGTGGGCGGGACTTCCTCCCGGGTCACCCGGTGGCTGCCGCCATCTTGTGGCGGGATTTTCTATCCGGGTCTTTAGTGAAGGACAATGAGCTGGAGCTGAGGTTGCAAAGTGTTCAGAGGAAGGTCTGAAATCAGATTTACAGCCAGATATCTGTAAGAACCACAAAGTTCACATTCATTATGTTTGTCAAATTAAACCACAATGCTGCAAACACACTTCTGAAGAAGAATCAGATTGCATTGGAAATGTTAACTCTCTCTCTTCACAGAAGCTGCCAAACCTGCTGAGGATTTCCACAACTTTCTGTTTTCACTTCACATTTCCAGCTTCTGCAGTGTTTTACTCAAACTTATTATGCTTTTCAAATTTTGTCACATAACCAGTTAAGAGTAAAATAATTGTCGCTATTTAAATGTCTAAATCAGTGAGATTTATTTGTCTAACTGAGACTGGGCTGTTCAGGAGCAATGTCAGAAATCACTTTTAAGAAAATATAGTGAAATCTGCAATTCTGTCAATAGAAAATATTTAAAGCGCTGAGATTGCGAGTAATTTGTGAGGCGAGAGTATTAATGGTTATAGAATCAATGGAGCTGGATAGCTTTACCAGAGTTCAGGCATCTGCAAACTGGAGCTCGGTGACTGAGGTCGGACTGATTCTGGTTTTATTTTAGAGGTGGTGTAGGTTTCCTGTCCTGTAGCAGCATGGTGGTACAGCGGCTAGCACTGCTGCCTCACTGCGCCAGGGATTTGGGTTTGATTTTTTTTAAAATTTAGATTACCCAATTATTTTTTCCAATTAAGGGGCAATTTAGCGTGGCCAATCCACCTACTCTGCACATTTTTGGGTTGTGGGGGCGAAACCCAAGCAGACACGGGGAGAATGTGCAAACTCCACACAGACAGTGACCCAGAGCCGGGATCGAACCTGGGACCTCAGCGCCGTGAGGCGGTTGTGCTAACCACTAGGCCACCGTGCTGCCCGGGTTTGATTTTAACATCGGGTGACTGTATGGAGATGGTACAATTCCCCGCCATGTCTGCGTGGGTTTCCTCTGGGTGCTCCGGTTTCTGCCCACAGTCGAATGATGTGCAGATTAGGGGGATTGGCCAAGCTAAATTATCCCTTAGGATGGTGTAGCAGGAATAGGGCAGGGGATTGGTAAGGGGGTCTTTCGAAGAGTTGGTGCAGACTCGATGGGCCGAATAGCCTCCTTTTGCACTGTAGGGATTTTATGAAGAATCGGAGTGGCACCATTCAAATCACTGGGTGGGATTCTCAGTGAACCAACAGCATTTGCTCAGAGAGAGGAAGGTTTATGTTACAGCTGATTAGAAGCAGCACAGATAGTCTGCAGTCACACACAGTCTGCAGACACACACACAGCCTGCAGACCCACACAGGCTGCAGGCACACACAGCCTGCAGACACACACAGTCTGCAGACACACACAGCCTGCAGTCACACACAGCCTGCAGTCACACACAGCCTGCAGGCACACACAGCCTGCAGGCACACACAGCCTGCAGTCACACACAGTCTGCAGACACACACAGCCTGCAGACACACACAGCCTGCAGGCACACACAGCCTGCAGACCCACACAGCCTGCAGGCACACACAGCCTGCAGGCACACACAGCCTGCAGGCACACACAGGCTGCAGACACATACAGCCTGCAGGCACACACAGCCTGCGGACACACACAGTCTGCAGTCACACACAGTCTGCAGACACACACAGCCTGCAGACACACACAGCCTGCAGACACACACAGCCTGCAGACACATACAGCCTGCAGGCACACACACAGCCTGCAGACACACACAGGCTGCAGACACATACAGCCTGCAGGCACACACAGGCTGCAGACACACACAGCCTGCAGACACACACACAGCCTGCAGGCACACACAGCCTGCAGACACACACAGCCTGCAGACACACACAGTCTGCAGACACACACAGTCTGCAGTCACACACAGCCTGCAGACACACACAGCCTGCAGACACACACAGCCTGCAGTCACACACAGTCTGCAGTCACAGCCTGCAGACACACACAGCCTGCAGTCACACACAGCCTGCAGACACACACAGCCTGCAGACACACACACAGTCTGCAGACACACACAGTCTGCAGTCACACACAGCCTGCAGACACACACAGCCTGCAGACACACACAGCCTGCAGTCACACACAGTCTGCAGTCACAGCCTGCAGACACACACAGCCTGCAGTCACACACAGCCTGCAGACACACACACAGCCTGCAGACCCACACAGCCTGCAGTCACACACAGTCTGCAGACACACACACAGCCTGCAGACACACACAGCCTGCAGTCACACACAGCCTGCAGACACACACACAGCCTGCAGACACACACAGTCTGCAGTCACACACAGTCTGCAGTCACACACAGCCTGCAGACACACACAGCCTGCAGTCACACGCAGCCTGCAGACACACACAGTCTGCAGTCACAGCCTGCAGACACACACAGCCTGCAGTCACACACAGCCTGCAGACACACACAGCCTGCAGTCACACACAGCCTGCAGTCACAGCCTGCAGACACACACAGTCTGCAGTCACACACAGCCTGCAGACACACACAGCCTGCAGTCAGTCTGCAGACACACACAGTCTGCAGTCACACACAGCCTGCAGTCACACACAGCCTGCAGTCACACACAGCCTGCAGACACACACAGCCTGCAGACACACACACAGCCTGCAGTCACACACAGCCTGCAGACACACACACAGCCTGCAGACACACACACAGCCTGCAGACACACACAGTCTGCAGACACACACAGTCTGCAGACACACACAGCCTGCAGACACACACAGTCTGCAGACACACACAGCCTGCAGACACACACAGTCTGCAGACACACACAGCCTGCAGACACACACAGCCTGCAGACACACACAGCCTGCAGACACACACAGGCTGCAGACACACACAGGCTGCAGACACACACAGCCTGCAGACACACACAGTCTGCAGACACACACAGCCTGCAGACACACACAGGCTGCAGACACACACAGTCTGCAGACACACACAGCCTGCAGGCACACACAGGCTGCAGACCCACACGGGCTGCAGACACACACAGCCTGCAGACCCACACAGTCTGCAGACACACACAGCCTGCAGTCACACACAGCCTGCAGACACACACAGCCTGCAGACACACACAGCCTGCAGTCACACACAGTCTGCAGACACACACAGTCTGCAGTCACAGCCTGCAGACACACACAGCCTGCAGTCACACACAGCCTGCAGACACACACAGCCTGCAGTCACACACAGCCTGCAGACACACACAGTCTGCAGTCACACACAGCCTGCAGACACACACAGCCTGCAGTCACAGTCTGCAGACACACACAGTCTGCAGTCACACACAGCCTGCAGTCACACACAGTCTGCAGACACACACAGTCTGCAGTCACAGTCTGCAGTCACAGCCTGCAGACACACACAGCCTGCAGTCACACACAGCCTGCAGACACACACAGCCTGCAGTCACACACAGCCTGCAGTCACAGCCTGCAGACACACACAGTCTGCAGTCACACACAGCCTGCAGACACACACAGTCTGCAGACACACACAGCCTGCAGACACACACAGTCTGCAGACACACACAGCCTGCAGACACACACAGCCTGCAGACACACACAGCCTGCAGACACACACAGGCTGCAGACACACACAGCCTGCAGACACACACAGTCTGCAGACACACACAGCCTGCAGACACACACAGGCTGCAGACACACACAGTCTGCAGACACACACAGCCTGCAGGCACACACAGGCTGCAGACCCACACGGGCTGCAGACACACACAGCCTGCAGACCCACACAGTCTGCAGACACACACAGCCTGCAGTCACACACAGCCTGCAGACACACACAGCCTGCAGACACACACAGCCTGCAGTCACACACAGTCTGCAGACACACACAGTCTGCAGACACACACAGTCTGCAGTCACAGCCTGCAGACACACACAGCCTGCAGTCACACACAGCCTGCAGACACACACAGCCTGCAGTCACACACAGCCTGCAGACACACACAGTCTGCAGTCACACACAGCCTGCAGACACACACAGCCTGCAGTCACAGTCTGCAGACACACACAGTCTGCAGTCACACACAGCCTGCAGTCACACACAGCCTGCAGACACACACAGCCTGCAGACACACACACAGCCTGCAGTCACACACAGCCTGCAGACACACACACAGCCTGCAGACACACACAGTCTGCAGACACACACAGTCTGCAGACACACACAGCCTGCAGACACACACAGCCTGCAGACACACACAGTCTGCAGACACACACAGGCTGCAGACACATACAGCCTGCAGACCCACACAGCCTGCAGACACACACAGTCTGCAGACACACCCAGCCTGCAGACACACACAGGCTGCAGACACACACAGTCTGCAGACACACACAGCCTGCAGGCACACACAGCCTGCAGACCCACACAGGCTGCAGACACACACAGCCTGCAGACCCACACAGTCTGCAGACACACACAGCCTGCAGTCACACACAGCCTGCAGACACACACAGCCTGCAGACACACACAGCCTGCAGTCACACACAGTCTGCAGACACACACAGTCTGCAGTCACAGCCTGCAGTCACACGCAGCCTGCAGTCACACACAGCCTGCAGACACACACAGCCTGCAGTCACACACAGCCTGCAGTCACAGCCTGCAGACACACACAGTCTGCAGTCACACACAGCCTGCAGACACACACAGCCTGCAGTCACAGTCTGCAGACACACACAGTCTGCAGTCACACACAGCCTGCAGTCACACACAGTCTGCAGACACACACAGTCTGCAGTCACAGCCTGCAGACACACACAGCCTGCAGTCACACACAGCCTGCAGACACACACAGCCTGCAGTCACACACAGCCTGCAGTCACAGCCTGCAGACACACACAGTCTGCAGTCACACACAGCCTGCAGACACACACAGCCTGCAGTCACAGTCTGCAGACACACACAGTCTGCAGTCACACACAGCCTGCAGTCACACACAGCCTGCAGACACACACAGCCTGCAGACACACACACAGCCTGCAGTCACACACAGCCTGCAGACACACACACAGCCTGCAGACACACACAGTCTGCAGACACACACATTCTGCAGACACACACAGCCTGCAGACGCACACAGTCTGCAGACACACACAGCCTGCAGACACACACAGGCTGCAGACACACAGAGTCTGCAGATACACACAGCCTGCAGGCACACACAGGCTGCAGATCCACACAGGCTGCAGACACACACAGCCTGCAGACACACACAGCCTGCAGACACACACAGCCTGCAGACACACACAGCCTGCAGACACACACAGTCTGCAGAGACACACACCTTTGAATACACAACCACATTCTGAAACACAGAGAGCGACAGTCACACACACTGACACAGGAATACCTCCTGTCCCATAAGGTGGACAGTCCCATCCAACCTGACCAATCCTGGGGTTAAAGTACCAGTGTCTGGAAAGACCACAACGTTACGGAAATTATAATAATCTATTAGTGTCACAAGATGGCTTACATTAACACTGCAATGAGGTTACTGTGAAAATCTCCCAGTCGCTGCACTCCAGCACCTGTTCAGGTACACTGAGGGAGAATTCAGAATGTCCAATTCACCTCACAGCACGTCTTTCGGGACATGTGGGAGGAAACCGGAGCACCCGCAGGGACCCACACAAACACGTGGAAAACGTGCAAACTCGCACGGACAGTGACCCAAGCGGGAATCAAACCCGGGTCCCTGGTGCTGTGAAGCAACAGTGCTAACCACTGTGCTACCGTGCCGCACTCAATTACAAGTAAAAATTCAAGTAAACAGGTTACAAAGGGAAAGAATATAATAGAAATGTTTGTACTGAGCAAGAGAAAACTCTAAAGCTACAAAAGGAAGCACCTTATTGAGCCTCGAGGTGGGGAATGTAGACAGAGGGAGGCAACGCAAGAAGATCTGAATAACTTTAATAAACATTTTTCAACAGTAATGACACTTGCACACATTAAAACTAAGGACCTACAATAGAAACAGGTTCTCAGAGGTCACACTGAGGATAAGATTAGACATGAAGAGATAAATGATCTGAAAGGACAGACAATGGGCCGAATGGCCTGCTTCAGCACTGTCGGGATTCTATGATTCTATGAATGTAAGTTGTCGACACTGAGACAGAGGGTCAGGAGATGGACTGAATACAAAGACATTATTACATCCTTCAGAAAGAGATGAGATATTTAGGTACAAACCATGAAAAAAGTAATGATAATATCACACAAGACTACTAAAGAGCATGATATCATTTATCAGCTGAATTAATGGGTTAATATGTTATGTTTTAATAAACAAGTAACCAGAATTTATTGAGATGTTATCGTCAGGTTAATACAACATTACTAAAGCTGGGACCTGTAAGAGAGGGAGACGGCTTTTGCACTATGTTTATAGTTTCATGTACATTGTTTATTTTGTTGTTGTTTTTTTCAAAAATATTATTTTTATCGAAATTTTTAACAAAAAATATAACAACAAACAGTAACAAGCAACAATAAAACAACATAATAAGTATAACACCCCCAAGACAGTAGCAACGCATATATCGCACCCCCCCCCCCCACCCTCCCCAAACCCAGTAAATAACAAGATAACTTAAAAATAAATTAAAATTAAATAAACATAGTCAACGACACCCCCCCCCCCCTCCCGGGTTGCTACTGCTGCTGACCCAGTTCCCTATCGCTGAGCCAGAAAGTCGAGGAAAGGCTGCCACCGCCTAAAGAACCTTGTACCGATCCTCTCAGGGCGAATTTGACCTTCTCCAGCTTAATAAAACCCGCCATGTCATTGATCCAGGTCTCCACGCTTGGGGGTCTCGCATCCTTCCACTGTAGCAAGATCCTCCGCCGGGCTACTAGGGACGCAAAGGCCAAAACACCGGTCTCTCTCGCCTCCTGCACTCCCGGCTCCACCGCAACCCCAAAAATCACAAGTCCCCAGCCTGGCTTGATCCTGGATCCTACCACCCTCGACACCGTCCTCGCCACCCCCTTCCAGAAATCCTCCAGTGCCGGGCATGCCCAGAACATATGGGTATGATTCGCTGGACACACCTGTCTTCGCCCCCAAAGAACGTACTCATCCTAGACCCGGACATGTGGGCCCGGCGCAGCACCTTGAATTGGATGAGGCAAAGCCGCGCACATGAGGAGGAAGAGTTAACCCTCTCCAGGGCATCCGTCCATGTCCCATCCTCGATCTGTTCCCCTAGTTCCCCCTCCCACTTAGCCTTTAGCTCCTCTACTGACGCCTCCTCCACCTCCTGCAATACCTTGTAGATATCAGATATCTTCCCATCCCCGACCCAGATCCCCAAAAGCACCCTGTCCCTCACCCCCTCGCGGGAAGCAAATGGAATCCCTCCACCTACCGCCTAGCAAACGCCTTTACCTGCAGGTACCTAAACATGTTCCCTGAGGGGAGCTCAAATTTCTCCTCCAACTCTCCCAGGCTCGCAAACCTCCCATCAATCAACAGGTCCCTCAGCTTTCCGATGCCCGCTCTGTGCCAACCCTGGAACCCCCCATCAATGTTCCCCGGGATGAACCGATGGTTCCCCCTTAGCGGAGCCTCCATTGAGCCCCCCACTTCCCCCCTATGTCGCCTCCACTGCCCCCAAATCTTGAGGGTAGCCGACACAACCGGACTCGTGGTATATCTCGTAGGAGGGCGCGGCAACGGCGCCGTTACCAGGGCCCCCAGGCTTGTGCCTCCACAGGACGCCATCTCCAACCTTTTCCGTGCTGCCCCCGCCCCCTCCATCACCCACTTGCGCACCATCGACACATTGGCCGCCCAATAATACCCAGAAAGATTGGGTAACGCCAGCCCCCCACCATCTCTACCCCCCTCCAAGAAGGCCCTCTTCACCCTCGGGGTCCCATGCGCCCAAACAAAGCTCATGATGCTGCAAGTCACCCTTCTAAAAAAGGCCCTAGGGATAAAGATGGGCAAACACTGAAAAAGGAACAAGAACCTCGGGAGCACCGTCATTTTGACGGACTGCACTCTACCCGCCAGCGATAGCGGCACCATGTCCCACCTTTTAAATTCCTCCTCCATCTACTCCACAAGCCTGGTAAAATTAAGCTTGTGGAGAGTCCCCCAACTCCTGGCCACCTGCACCCCCAGGTATCTGAAACTCTTCACTGCCCTCTTAAATGGGAGTCTCCCAATTCCCTCCTCCTGATCACCCGGGTGCACTACAAATACCTCGCTCTTGCCCAGATTCAGCCCGGGAAGCCCCAAACTCAGCCAACAGCTCCATCACCCCCGGCATTCCCCCTTCTGGATCCGCCACATACAACAGCAGGTCGTCCGCATACAGCGATACTCAATGTTCCTCCCCACCCTGCACCAGGCCTCTCCACCTCCCCGACTCCCTCAGCGCCAAAGCCAAAGGTTCAATTGCCAGTGCAAAAAGCAAGGGGGACAGGGGGCACCCCTGCCTGGTCCCACGGTAGAGCCTGAAGTACTCTGATCTCCTTCCATTAGTAACTACACTCGCCATCGGGGCCTCATAAAGCAACCTCACCCATTTGATGAACCCCTCCCCAAATCCAAACCGCTCCAGCACCTCCCGCAGGTACCCCCACTCAACTCTATCAAACGCCTTCTCTGCATCTAGCGCCACCACTATCTCCGCCTTCCCCTCCACCGCCGGCATCATGATAACATTTAACAACCTCCGCACATTCGTGTTAAGCTGTCTTCCCTTGACAAATCCTGTCTAATCCTCGTGTATCACCCCTGGCACACAGTCCTCTATCCTGGTAGCCAGGATCTTCGCCAGCAACTTAGCATCCACATTGAGGAGCGAGATGTTTATTTTGTTGTTATAATACCAAAAATACCTCAATAAAATGTTTATTAAAAAAAAACACAACATGACTGAAGTCAGAAAGGACCAATATAAAATCTCAGTGTTCCTGACCAGGTCTACCTTTGAGCAGATTGATCAGATTAGAATAACGTGCTCCCAGATCTTTCTGATGAGACCTCCTATCAGTATCCAGTAATCTCATGGTTCCTGTCTGGAATGGCTTATGTGATAGAAATAAAAACATTGAACCAATGTCTCATTGTTGCTTGTTTAAAGCAATAAATCATTGTGTAAAAACAAAAAAGTATATTTAGCCATTAAGACAGCAAATCTGCAACAATTTGAAATGAATTCCAGGATCTCTGATCAAAACGATATTCATTTTCAGGAAATGTGTTTGCAGACAGGAAGCAGGTGAATATCCTCTCTCCACTTTGTAATTGACAAATTTACAGTTGTGATGATGATCAAATCCTTTTACACACACACACACACACACACAAACACCCTCTGTGCAGTGTGAACTCACTGACGAGTCAGAAGTTTAAACGACTGAGTGAATCCCTTCCCACACACGGAGCAGGTGAACAATCTCAGCCCAGTGGGAACTCGCTGGTGTGTCCACAGATTAGATGATTAATGAATCAATCTCATGTCAGATCACTGCCCAGCCTTTCCCCCAGTGTGAACAATTTGGTGATTCATCAGGTCAGTTGAAACATTTCCACACACGGGGCAAGTGAAAGACTGTCCAACAGGAGACTGTGTAACTGACTGAATCCCTACACACATACATCTTTTCCCCAGTATGAACTCACTAATATCTCAGAAGGGCGTATGTCTGATAGACTCTCTACTCACATATGGCATCAGACAGCTCCTCCCAGGTGTGAGTGCGCTGGTGTGTCAGCAAGTTGGATGACTGAGTGAATCCTTTCCCACACTGAGAGCAGGTAAATGGTCTCTCTCCAGTGTGAACTCGCTGGTGTGTGAGCAGGTGGGATGACTGAGTGAAACGCTTCCCACACAAGGGGCAGCTGAACGGCCTTTCCCCAGTGTGAAGTCGCTGGTGTGTCAGCAGGTAGGATGAGGTAGTGAATCCTTTGCCACACACAGAGCAGGTGAATGGCCTCTTCCCCGTGTGAATACGCTGATGTACAGTGAGGTCAGATAATCGCCTGAACCCAGTTCCACAGTCAGAGCACCTGAACGGTCTCTCATCAGTGTGAACACGTTGATGGGACATCAGTTCCTCAGAACTTTTATAGCACTTCCCACAGTCTGGACATTTAAAAGGTCTGTCCTCACTGTGAACTCGCTGGTGTCTCAGCAGGTTGGATGAATGAGCAAATTCCTTCCCACACTCAGAGCAGATGAATGGCCTCTCCCCGGTGTGAACTCGCTGGTGGGTCTGCAGATGGGATGAACAAGTGAATCTCTTCCCACACCAGGAGCAGCTGAACGGTCTCTCCCCAGTGTGAGTGCGCTGGTGGGTCTGCAGTTGTGATGAGGCACTGAATCCCTTCCCACACTCACTGCAGGGGAACAGCCTCTCCCCAGTGTGAATTCGCTGGTGTTCCAGAAGACTATATCTCTGAGTGAATCTCTTCCCACAGTCAGAGCAGGTGAACGGCCGCTCCCCAATGTGAATGTACTGGTGTCTCTGGAGGTTGTGTGAGTGACTAAATCGCTTCCCACACCTGGAGCAGGTGAATGGTCGCTCCCCAGTGTGAACCCGCTGGTGTCTCAGTAAGTAGGCTGTACAAATGAATCCCTTTCCACACTTGGAGCAGATGAATGGTTTATCTCCAGTATGAATGCGTTGGTGTGTCAGCAAGTTGGATGACTGAGTGAATCTTTTCCCACATTTGGAGCAGATGAATGGTCTCTCTCCAGTGTGAACTCGCTGGTGTGTCTGCAGGTGGGATGACTGAGTGAATCCCTTCCCACATTCAGAGCAGGTGAATGGCCTCTCCCCACTGTGAATGCACTGGTGTGTCAGCAGGTAGGATGAGGTAATAAATCCTTTCCCACACTCAGAGCAGGTGAACGGCCTCTCTCTGGCATGACTGCAATGATGTACAGTCAGATCAGATGATCGTCTGAACCCAGTCCCACAGCCAGAGCACTTGAACGGTGTCATGTCAGTGTGAACATGTTGATGGGACATCAGTTCCCCAGAACCTCGACAGTGTTTCCCGCAGTCTGGGTATTTAAAAGGTCTCTCGTGGGTGTGAGCTCGCTGGTGTCTCAGCGGGTTGGCTGAGTGAGTTAATCCCTTCCCACACTCGGAGCAGCTGAACAGTCTCTTCCCAGTGTGGACTCATTGGTGTCAATAGGTGGGATGAGGTAGTGAATGTCTTCCCACACTCAGAGCAAGTGAGTGATCTCTCCCCTGTGTGAGTGTCACTGTGAATTTCCACTTCAATGGGTAATTGTATCCCTTCCCACAGTCCGCACGTTTCTACGTTCTCTCTGCTGTAACTGCGTTTGTCTCAACAGGACAGCTGATCGGCTGAAATCTCAGCCACATAGAACCTGAGCACAGTTTCCACTGTGAACGGTGTTGTTTCCCTTCCATGTTCAAAATCCGTCAGCATTTGGATGATGGTGAATTGGGCGACTATGTAAGATTCTGATGTGATGTTGAGTTTCAGTTTTCCAATGTTCAACCTCCTGTAAAATTGACAGAAAACAGAAAAGTGTGAGAATGAAATTGAGCTGAATGAATTTGGTCATTTGTGGGGCCAGCACTCGGAAAAAGTGACCATGAAAACTGCTGGATTGTCATAAAAACCCAACTGGTTCAGGAATGTCCTTCAGGGAAGGAATCCTGCCAACTGGTCTGGGCCAACACAAGATTCAGACTTCTATAGGAGGAGGGAGAATGGAAGAGAGAGTGGGAGAGGTAGGGAATGAAGGAAAGGGTTTTTATACATCTACAGCTTGACCAGACGTTTACAAATCTCTCACGCCTTCAGCTTCCATCACCATAAAGGACCAGGGCAGCATGTGTATGACAACGCATTCACCTACAAATTCCTCTCCCAGTCACACACCGTACTGACATACTGTACTGGATGAGCAAACATTTACTGCATTTAAACATTGCAAAAAATGATCCCATTGTCTTTGCTTCTCTCCTACAAACTCCATTTCCTCAGCACCGGCTCCACCCATCTCCCCGATAACAGCCTGAGACTGAACCATGGTTCATACATATCCCAAAATATTTTGTGATAATCCCATATCTACATCATCACCAAGACCGCCTATTTCCACCTCAGTAACATCACCAGACTCTCTGCTCATCTGCTGCTGAAACCTTCACCCATTCCTTTGTTCCCTGTGGACTGAACTGTTCTAATGCTGGTCTGGCTGGTTGGTCTCCCACATTAAACCTCCCTATGAACCTGAGATCATAAACTGTATTGCTTAATCACACCAAGTTTCATTCATGCTCACAGACCTCCAAAGGCTCCCAGTTAAGAAGCAGATACATTTAGAAATTCTCATCCTTGTTTCAAATTTCTCCATGCTCTTGCACCGCCCCCCCCCCCCCCCCCCCGGGTCTAATCTCCTCCATGCCCCTCTCTATCTCTGTCATCTCCCCCATGCTCTGGTCTCTCTCTGTCATCTCCCCCATGCTCTGGTCTCTCTCTGTCATCTCCCCCATGCTTTGGTCTCTCGGTCTGTAATCCCCTCCATGTTGTTTTTTCTCTCTGTAATCTCCTCCATGCTCTGGTCTCTGTCTGTCTGTAATCCCCTCCATGCTCTGGTCTCTCTCTGTCATCTCCTCCATGCTGTGTCTCTCTCGCTGTCGGTAAAACCATGGTCTTTTTTCCCTCTATAATCCCCTCCATGCTCTTATCTGTCGCAGTCTCTGCAATCATTGCCCCCATTAAAGATGGTGATCTTTAACACGGGCCGGTGAGGACGTGTTCGGTTCAAATGGGAGACTCGGAAGTCCTTTTCCCCAGATTGTGCTGCACAACATGTTGATAAAAACACTGCACACACCCGGCAGATGGGCCGCTGCCGGCTTTCCGCAATTTTCCGTTTATCGATCGCCCGCACTGCGCCTGCGTCAGTCACTGCCTAGCCCCGCCCCCTCATTCACTCCGATTGGCTGGGGGAACCAGCCGCTCCCGCTCGGTCCTCCTGCTCCGCCCCTTCTTCCTATTGGCGCGGAGGTGCCGTCAATCACTCCCCGGGCATTGTGACGTAGGCAACGGGCTGGGACAGAAGCTTGTTTGTCAGATCCACAGACGGTGAGGGGAATGGAGGGAGAAGCGGAGCCTGCGGAGGGTCCGTGAGTCCCGGGATGCGGCTCTGACCCCGGAAGAAGAAGCTGCCGGTTCCGGGTTTGTATCTCCGCGGCGGAGGCAGCAGCTGAACCGCGTCTGCAGTGAGAGGCCCGGATTCAGGGCGCATGCGCGGTGCTCCCTGTCAGCAGGAGGTGAGAATGTTGTGAATTTCTATCCTGGACTGACAGGGATGGATTCTGCAAACTCCTTTAACAGGGGGTTGGGATGGCTGGATTTACACAGAAAACTCAAATCAAAGATCACATCAAGATCTAACAGAGTCACCCTGAACATTGAGGGCAGCAGGGTAGCATGGTGGTTAGCATAAATGCTTCACAGCTCCAGGGTCCCAGGTTCGATTCCTGGCTGGGTCACTGTCTGTGTGGAGTCTGCACGTCCTCCCCCTGTGTGCGTGGGTTTCCTCCGGGTGCTCCGGTTTCCTCCCACAGTCCAAAGATGTGCGGGTTAGGTGGATTGGCCATGCTATATTGCCCGTAGTGTCCTAATAAAAGTAAGGTTAGGGGGGGGGGTTGTTGGGTTACAGGTATAGGGTGGATACGTGGGTTTGAGTAGGGTGATCATGGCTCGGCACAATATCGAGGGCTGAAGGGCCTGTTCTGTGCTGTACTGTTCTATGTTCTATTATCAGAATGTGAGTATAATTGAGCTCCAGGACAGTCCGGCTCGCTGCATGTGAAAATGAAATGAAATTCGCTTATTGTCACGAGTAGGCTTCAATGAATGTGAAAAGACCCTTGTCGCCACATTCCGGCCCGTTTGGGGAGGCTGTTACGGCAATTGAACCGTGCTGCTGCCCTGCCTTGGACTGCTCAGATCAGCCAGGTACTTATTCAATGGTGGAGCAGGCTCGAGGGTGTCTCCGAACAAAGACAGAAAGGTCCACTTTTCTCTTGGAGTTTGAGAAAAATCAGTTTTCAAAATGATGCAGTGTTTCAGCCAATGAGGGAGATCCGGGCTCAGCCCCACCCCTCATTCACTCCGATTGGTTGGAGGACCAGCTGCTCCTGCTCAGTCCTCCAGCCCCACTGCTGCTTCCTGTAGGTTCAGAGATGCCGTCAATCACAACTCGGGCATTGTGAGCGGGAACACGCGCAGTGCAGGTTCTTGCTCTGGACAGGTGGGTAAGAGGAGACCCCAAACTCCCAATAAGACCCATTGATTTTATTGTCTGTCTGCAGACAGGAGCTGGAGAACTGAACCCAGGCAGAGGGAGAAAACTGGGATTAGAGGAAAGAAATGGTGCAGATGGGTTTGGATTTCAGCCCAGGGAGGAGAGAGAGGGTGTGTGGGATAGAAATTTACATCTTTCACTTTGGTAATCTTCATTTATAGGATATTCGAAGTGGATGATTTACAGATGGGAAATTCAAATTAAGCATCACAACAAAATTCAACAAAATCACTCGATTCAAGACCTCAATCCCATTTGCCTTTGAATGTGGAAGGAGAAATGTTTGTCTTCAATCTGTGGGAAAAGATTTCAAACATCAGTGTGACTGGAAAATCACTGAGACAGGCATACAACCAAGTGAGAGTGTTCCAGTGAACTGACTGTGGAAAGAGCTTTAACCAGCGTGAACAAAAATCACACCATTCACAGCGAGGAGAAATCATTCAGGTGTTCTATGTGTGGACAAGACTTCAACTTATCTTCCAACCTGGAGAGACACAAGGACACCGGCACCATGGAGAAACCGTGGAAATGTGGGGACTGTGGGAAAGGATTCAATTACCCATCCCATCTCGAAACTCATCGACGCAGTCACACAGGGGAGAGGCCGTTCATCTGCTCCGTGTGTGGAAAAGATTTCATTCAGTCACAACACCTACAATCACACCAGCGTGCTCACTCCAATAAGAGACCTGTAGAATGTTCTGACTGTGGGAAGAGCTTTAAAAGCAGAAAGAACCTGATGCAACACCAACACACTCACACTGGAGAGAGGCCGTTCACCTGCTCCATGTGTGGGAAAGGATTCACTCAGTCATCCACCCTGATGAGGCACCAGCAGACTCACACTGGGAAAAGGCCATTCACCTGTTCAGTGTGCGGGAGGAGATTCATTCAGTCATCCACCCTGCTGAGGCACCAGTGGGTTCACACGGGGGAGAGGCCATTCACCTGCTCTGTGTGTGGGAAGGGATTGACTCGGTTAAGCACCCTCACTGCACATCAACGTGTTCACATTGCTAAATGATCTCTTGTTATGAATGTGAGAAGTACAAGTGAGGCTCAGACACACCAACGCACTCATGTTGGGGAGGGGCTGGTCATCTGCTCTGTGTGTGAAAAGGGTTCACTCAGTTACAGCACCTATTGTGAGACCAGTGAGTTTACATGTGATTGCAGGGGTGGGATTCTGCTGTTCATCACTTTCACTGTTTGTTTCTGCTGATGTTGAACGTCAGCCCCGTCTTGGAGGTTATTGAAATTTTAAATTAAGATATTCTCCCCGTGTCTGCATGGGTCTCACACCCACAACCCAAAGATGTGCAGGGCAGGTGGATTGGTAACGCTAAATTGCCCCTTAACTGGAACAAAAAGTATTGGGCACTTTAAATCTATTTCTTTTTAATTCTAGATGAATGTCAATTTGGTCAGTTGTTGAGCAAATACACAGTGTTATGTTCCATTTTTCTCCAATGTAAGTGGAGATTAATTGATGTCCTGTTGCCGACTGCTATATTTTTGGGGCCTTTTCTCTTTACTAATCATTAGTTATCTGATTATCATCTGATTATTTCAGATCTCACGGCATCAGTTACTCGCGTGGACAATTCCCAGCTCTCCATATCTTGCAGACTGATGATAATCATAATAATCTTTATTATTGTCACAAGTACGCTTACATTAACACTGCAATGAAGTTACAGTGAAAATCCCCGAGTCCCCACACTCCAGCACCTGTTCGATTACACACAGAGAGAATTCAGAATGTCCAATTCACCTAACAGCATGTATTACGGGACTTGTGGGAGGAAACCGGAGTACCCAGAGGAAGCCCACGCAGACACGGGGAGAACGTGCAGACTCGGAAGAGACAGTGACCAAAGCAGGGAATAAAACCTGGGATGCTACCGCTGTGAAGCAGCAGTGCTAACCACTGGTTTAGGGGCTGGTTTAGCTCAAGGGGCTGGTTTAGCTCACCAGGCTAAATCGCTGGCTTTTAAAGCAGGCCAAGCCGCACGGTTCGATTCCCGTACCAGCCTCCCCGGACAGGCGCCGGAATGTGGCGACTAGGGGCTTTTCACAGTAACTTATTGAAGCCTACTCGTGACAATAAGCGATTTTCATTTTTTCACTGTGGTACCATTCCACCCATGAGACTGTGTTACACTGTCAGTGTGCTCCTGTACTGCTCTGTATTTAACAGGAGTCTGCAGACTGAGACTCTGTTACACTGTCAGTGTGCTCCTGTACTGCTCTGTATTTAACAGGAATCTGCAGACTGATGAGACTCTGTTACACTGTCAGTGAGCTCCTGTACTGCTCTGTATTTAACAGGAGTCCGCAGGCTGATGAGACTCTGTTACACTGTCAGTGAGCTCCTGTACTGCTCTGTATTTAACAGGAGTCTGCAGACTGATGAGACTGTGTCACACTGTCAGTGAGCTCCTGTATTGCTCTGTATTTAACAGGAGTCTGCAAACTGATAGGACTGTGTTACACTGTCATTGTGCTCCTGTCCTGCTCTGTATTTAACAGGAGTCTCCAGGCTGATAGGACTGTGTTACACTGTCATTGTGCTCCTGTACTGATCTCTATTGTAACAGAAAATGACTGAATCTTTGTTCCAGTTGAGCCTTTGCTGTTCTGAAATGTGGGTGAATATTACTGAGCCTCACATCCTTGCTCGTATTGCTGCAGTTGTGTAGAAAGGGGATGTGTAAAGAGCTGGTCTCTGTGTGGAGATGTGAACCTAGGAAATGGTATCTGTGTGTGTGACAGAGACACAGCCTTGTCCTCACACTCAGAACAAAGATATCCTTGTGGTGAGAGTTTGAAAGGATCAGATCACAAATGTCGTGGAAAAGTTTAATATAAATATCTCCAGTGTGGCTGCAGCTTGTTAAATCAGAGCTGAGGAAAAGGGAGCTCTGAATCCCTGTATTATCTCTGTTCCCCAGAACAAGTAACTGTACTGTGTCTCTATTATTGCAGAGCTGTTAATAAAGTCAGTAAAAGACAATCTGTTGTTGGGAGTTTGATTCTCTGGTGTCTGAAAGCAAAAGATTCAATGTTTAGAGTCAACAAGATGAACACGGAAACACAGTAGGGCCCAAAACTCCAGCTGTATATTCACAGAGAAAGTCTGTTATCAAACACCTCGAATGGACAAAACAGAGAAAGATCCCAACTGTAAGAAACTCTCGAACCATTTGCAAATATCTTTCAAATGCTGACAGGTTCTAACTGTCAGATTCCGTTCAATTGAAATTATTGAAAGATGGGGCAGCAGGGTAGCATGGTGGTTAGCATAAATGCTTCACAGCTCCAGGGTCCCAGGTTCGATTCCCAGCTGGGTCACTGTCTGTGTGGAGTCTGCACGTCCTCCCCCTGTGTGCGTGGGTTTCCTCCGGGTGCTCCGGTTTCCTCCCACAGTCCAAAGATGTGCGGGTTAGGTGGATTGGCCATGCTAAATTGCCCGTAGTGTCCTAATAAAAGTAAGGTTAAGGGGGGGGTTGTTGGGTTACGGGTATAGGGTGGATACGTGGGTTTGAGTAGGATGATCATGGCTCGGCACAACATTGAGGGCCGAGGGCCTGTTCTGTGCTGTACTGTTCTATGAGAGACTGTGTTGGAAGCAGAGCTGGGCCCACTTGTACTGAGACCCCAAAGCCAGAGATCACTTACTCTAACACACCAAATCCAGGGGCCACTTACACTGAGACACCAAATCCAGGGACCACTTACAACGAGACACCAAATCCAGGACCATTTACATTTTGAAGTTAATGAAATAGAACATAGAACAGTACAGCACAGAACAGGCCCTTCGGCCCTCAATGTTGCGCCGAGCCATGATCACCCTACTCAAACCCACGTATCCACCCTATACCCGTAACCCAACAACCCCCCCCCCCCCTTAACCTTACTTTTATTAGGACACTACGGGCAATTTAGCATGGCCAATCCACCTAACCCGCACATCTTTGGACTGTGGGAGGAAACCGGAGCACCCGGAGGAAACCCACGCACACAGGGGGAGGACGTGCAGACTCCACACAGACAGTGACCCAGCCGGGAATCGAACCTGGGACCCTGGAGCTGTGAAGCATTTATGCTAACCACCATGCTACCCTGCTGCCCCTAAATGAAAATGAAATGAAAATGAAAATCGCCTATTGTCACGAGTAGGCTTCAATGAAGTTACTGTGAAAAGCCCCTAGTCGCCACATTCCGGCGCCTGTCCCGGGAATCGAACCGTGCTGCTGGCCTGGCTTTAAAAGCCAGCGATTTAGCCCAGTGTGCTAAACCAGCCCCAGTTTGATTGATGGGGTTCAGATCGTTTGCAATAAATCCCCAACTTTCAATTAAATCAGGTTCTGAAAGATTTAACTATCTGACAGAATGAACACTTTAAATGGTAAATTCAAAAGATTTATGAACCATTAAAAGGTAGAAAGGTAACGAGTTCGGGGTGGCACAGTGGTCAGCACTGTTGCCTCATGGCACCGAGGACCCGGGTTCGATCCCGGCCCCGGGTCACTGTCCATGTGGAGTTTGCACGTTCTCCCCGTGTCGGCACGGGGTCTCCACCACAACCCAAAGATGGGCCGGGTCGGTGAATTGGCCACGGTAAATTGCTCCTTAGTTGGAAAAAATAATTGGGTACTCTAAATTTTGAAAAAAGAGTAACAAGTCAGAAAGATAAAAAACTAAGCTTAATGAACAGTAATTGACAGAGATATTTATCATTAACAATTAAACAGAGTTCATCCAACTTTCCTCAGTTTATCAGGTGAAAGACATGAAGTAATAATCCCAAAATGTGGTAACCTGTTCACAAAATGGCTAATCGAAACATTTAGCTTTATCTCCTCACTCAGCTTTTCGAATCTCTAATTGGCCAAAGTGTCGAACAATAACTGGTTAACCTCACTGTCTGCTGATTTATAATCAACCCGACATCTACTCGTGTTTCCTGATGTCTGAATACAGAGGCCGACTGAAAACTGAGACGGTTTGAGTCAGGCCCCATTCACGCCCCAACTTGATGGAACTTGTCACGGCCAAGAGACTGGCTTGAAAAACATTATTTTACACTTCTCATGATAGTGTGCTGAAAATCATATAATAAAGTGTAATTATAAAATCTAAAACATTACAAACTTTGTGTTACTGGCTATCACCAGCCTTATATCTATTGATCAATGGCTTATTCTTTAACTGTCTCAGAATTGAACTAATCTGACGGGTTTCCAATACAGCAGAAACTGGGTTTGTTTTCAAACGGTCTTTGAGATTCGTTCAAAACGTCATCTTATTTCCGTGTTAGTAGAAAATGGCATTTTAACCTTTCATTTTTTTTGGGAAATGTTTTTTATTGAGTTTTCATATTTAATATCCAACAAATTTGAAATTATTAGAAAAAAAACATGCAAAAATTAACATGTAAATTTACAGGTAAGCAGCTTCCTAATAACAACTGTGGCCGCCCCCTTTAACCGGCATACATATTTTACATTCCCCAATATGGCCGAGGCACATGTTTATAGGCATTTATTTACAATTTGGTTTTGGGCCTTAGCTTGCCATCAGACTGTCGCTTGCGGCTTTGTCCTTCCTTTTATTTTGGAATAATTTTTATTCATTCAAGTTTTCAACAATAAATTTTATCACAACAGAGAAAAACAGTAACCCCTCCCCTCCAATACAAAAACAATAAATTAACAAGAAAAATAAGCGTAAAACCATGAGAACAAACCCCCATAACGAACCCGTAGCCCTCCCCCCCCCCCCCTCGCCCCCCGGCTATCTTCCCCGATTCCCGTCCATTTCCCCCTGATTCTTGGCTACCCGACTATTCTTCCTCTTGTTCGTTGGCCGCAATCAGGTCCCAGAACAATTGCATGAATGGCTCCCACGTTCTGTGGAAGCCGTCGTCTGACCCTCGGATGGCGAATGTGATTTTCTCCATTTGGAGAGATTCCGAGAGGTCGGACAGCCAGTCTGCAGCTCTGGGCGGTGCTGCTGACCGCCAGCCAAACAGGATTCTACGGCGGGCGATCAGGGAGGCAAAGGCAAGGACGTCCGCCCTCCTCCCCAGGAATAGATCTGGCTGGTCTGAAACCCCGAAGACCGCCACTATCGGGCATGGCTCCACCCTCACCCCCACCACTTTGGACATAGCCTCGAATTTTAACCTTTCATGACAATGAATCTAAATTGAATTAACCTGAAAATAGTTGGGTTACATTAAAACGATTGGTTTCAAAACTACCAACACAGAGGAGTGAAGTGATTGGAGTTCAAATGGCAATGGGGAGCCATGTAGAGTTGGCAAGAGACTCCGTGAAAGATCAATTTAGGATTGAACTGAAAGTTCATAATTTTGTGAATGAGTTCTTGTTGAGACTTTTAAAAACATCATTGATGGGATGTGGGTGTCGCTGGCTCGGTCAGCATTTATTGTCCATCCCTAATTGCCCTTGAAAAGATGGTGGTGAGCTGCCTTCCTGAGCTGCTGCAGTCCAACCATGTTAGGAAGGGAATTCCAAGATTTTAATCCAGCTGCAGTGAAGGAATGTCGATATAATTCCAGGTGGAGATGGTGAGTGACTTGGAGGTGAACTTCCAGGTGGTGGCGTTCTTGAATCAAAGGGAAACATCACAGCCGGTGCTTTCAAAAAGGGACATCACAGCCCCAAAGATCAGTGACATGTCTGAAGGTATTTAAATACCAGCCATTTATAGGATTTGTTAACATCAACAGGAGCAAACCAAATATTATCAGACTAACAATCCTAAACGTGATTAACAGCAGTGAAACTATTGAATCCAAACCCTGCAGTTACTTATGAATTCGCTGGTGTGTCAGCAGGTTAGATGGCTGAGTGAATCCCTTCCCACACACGGAGCAGGTGAACGGCCTTTCCCCAGTGTGAGTACGTTGGTGTATCACTAGGTTAAAGGACTTGGTGAATCCCTTCCCACACACTGAGCAGGTGAATGGCCTCTCCCCTGTGTGAGTTCGCTGGTGTATCAGCAGGTTCGATGGGTGAGTGTATTCCTTACCACACACAGAGCAGATGAATGGTTTCTTCCCAGAGTGAACCCGTTGATGTGCAATGAGATTGGGTGAAGACCTGAACCTCTTTCCACAAGTATTGCAGCTGAACGGCCTCTCCTCGCTGTGCGTTTGCTGGTGTTCCAGCAGATGGGAGGACCGAGTGAATCCCTTTCCACATACAGAGCAGCTGAATGGTCTCTCCCCAGTGTGAACTCGCTGGTGTGCAGTGAGGTTGGACGAAGACCTGAACCTCTTTTCACAGGCGGTGCAGCTGAACGGTTTCTCTTCTGTGTGGGTTTGTTGGTGTGACTGGAAGCAGGATAACTGAGTAAATCCCCTTCCACACACAGAGCAAGTAAATGGTTTCTCTCTAGTGTGAATGCGTCGATGGTTTTCCAGCAAGGATGGATAATTGAATCCTTTACCACAATCCTCACATTTCCATGGTTTCTCCATGGTGCCGGTGTCCTTGTGTCTCTCCAGGTTGAATTATAAGTTGAAGCCTCGTCCACAGACAGAGCACATGTACAGCTTCTCCTCACTTTGAATGGTGTGATGCTTTTTCACGCTGTATGTTTGGTTAAAGTTCTTTCTGCAGTCAGTTCACTGGAACATTCTCACTCAGGTGTGTGTGTCTCGATGCTTTTCCAGTCACTAATGTTTGAAATCTTTTCCCACAGACTAGACAAACATTTTACCTTTCACTGATGATGTTCAGGTTGTAATGAATTGAGTGACTCTTTGAGAGGTCGATGAGATGTTTAGTTTGAGTTTCCTGTTGGCCAATCCTCCACTTCCAATATTCTGTAAAAGGAGTTTACAAAAGTCATCACTGTCAGCCCAGGATAGAAATTCTGAACAGACAATTCTAGTTTCTCTGGAACATTTTTCCCTCTCTTGTTCCCCCAAAGCTGTAAATCCCCGTCCCACACACTCTCCCTCCTCCCTGGGCTGAAATCCAAACCCATCTCACCATCTGCACCATTTCTTTCCTCCACTCCCAGTTTTCTCCCTCCCTCTCCTCTGCCTGGGTTCAGTTCTCCAGCTCCTGTCTGCAGACTGACTATAAAACCAATGGGTCTTATTGGGGGTTTGGGGCCTCCAGCGGGTGTTTGTGAATCCTCCCCGCCCACCTGCCAGGGTTTCCTTCCTTGCCAGAGATCAGAGTCCTCATTGATTTTAGCCCCGCAGCTGCAAACCAGGGAGCTGACAATGATGGTGATGGGTTTGCGGACCCACAAAGTGTTTCCAGATCCTCCCACCCACCGTCTGACGCTGACTCCGCTTCTCCGGGACAAACAAGCGCTGAAATCCATGTCCAGCAGCCACACTGCGCATGCTCCGCATCACAATGCCCGGGGTGATTGACGGCAGCTGCGGACCAATAGGAAGAGGGGACAGCGTTGGAGGTCCTAGCACGAGTGGCTGATCCTCCAACCAATCATCGTGAATGAGGGGCAGGGCTGATCCAGGATCTCCCTCATTGGTTGAGACGCTGCACTTTGAGTTCTTCCCATTGGTCACGTGGGAGCGGGTTCCAAAACCTCATTTCCTGTCTGAGTGGTGTTGACCAATGGGAAGATTTGGAGGACCATATGGACTCTGGTCCTCCAACCAATCAGACTGCAGGCTTTGTGGGAATGAAGTTTGAGCTTCACACAGATTAAAACGTCTTCCTGTGTCAAACCTCTTGAGTTAAACACTTTCTTTCTACTTCTTTTCACTTCAATGGACTTTTTAAGATTCCGTTGATCCTTCTACAAAACTGTTACAACTAGCAAAACAAACATTAACTCTGTTTCGCTCACCACAGATGTGGCACGGCGGTTAGCACTACTGCATCATAGCGCCAGTGACCTATAAGATCATAAGACATAGGAGCAGAATTAGGCCTCTCGGCCCATCAAATCTGCTCCTCCATTCAATCATGGCTGATGTTTTCTTATCCCCATTCTCCTGCCTTCTCCCCATAACCCCTGATCTGGGTTCAATTCCGGCCTTAGGTGACTGTGTGGGGTTTGCACAGTCTGTGTGTTCCCTCCGGGTGCTCCAGTTTTCTCCACCGTCCAAAGATATGCAGATTAGGTGGATTGGCTGCGCTAAATTGCCCCCCGGTGTCTAAAAAAAGGTTGCTGGGTTACGGGGATAAGGTGGAGGCATGGACTGAAGTAGGGTGCACCTTCCGATGGCCGGTGCAGACTCGATGGCCCAAATGGCCTCCTTCTGCACTGTAAATTCTATGATTCTGTCGGATTTTCTCTCTCACAATCTGAACCGATGGGTTTGTCTGGTGGTATTTCCCTGGTACTGTCCATGTGTTTGGGTAGTTTAGGGAGCAGTTGAACTTCCTTGGTTCTCGCTGTTGTTTTTGGTTAATATGTCTGGAGTCTTTGAGTTCTTCCAGTCCGTCTCCAATTCTCCTTCCTGTCTCGGGTATATGGGTGTCGGTAGCTTGGTGTTGTTATTTGTGTTGTTCTGTTGTCTGTCTGTCTCCAGCAGGTATTGTTGTCTCTCGATAACGACTGTGCTGCTACCCTTGTCTTCTGGTCTTATGAACATATTTCATTACTGTGACAGGGCAGAGACCTGTTTGAAGATTCAAACATGGGAGTTCTGGGAAAGATGGGCATGGATTTGGGAGGTGACATCATGTTCAAAGAGTTTGGACTGGAGTGGGAGGTTGAAGATGGGGCAGTAATTTGTAAGGATGGCAGGGTCAAAGGTTTGTTTTATTGAGGCGGGGGTGATGATGGCAGATTTGAAGGAGAGGGACAGTACCTGAAGAAAGAGAAATTTTGACAATATCCATGGACACAGGGTAGTTGGCTGATCAGTAGCTCAGTGGGAATAGGGTCGATGGAGCAGGAGCTGGGTCTCATGGACAAGATGAGCTCTGAGAGGGCATATGGGAAGATGGGAAAGAAACTGGTAAAGATGTGGGTTCAGAGCTTGGGAAAGGATGAAATTTAGAGACAGTTTGGTCCGGTGGGCTCGTGGAAGGGAGGGAAGCAGCAGAGGCAGCTGATCGGATTTACTCAATCTCAGTCACAAAGTAACTCCACAAACTCCTCACACTTCTTGTTAGAGGTGAGGATGGAAGAGACAGGGGAGAGCGAGAGAACTTCAAAAGGAACTAACTTGTGTCAGAGATATTAACAAGTTTCAACACACTGCATATTTAACACAAATCTAATTTATTTGACTTTTACACAAAATATTAGCTCCTGTAAATGGGCTGGAGTTTGGATTGGATTGGATTTGTTTATTGTCACGTGTACCGAGGTACAGTGAAAAGTATTTTTCTGCAAGCAGCTCAACAGATTATTCAGTACATGGAAGAAAAGGGAATTAAACAAAATTCAAGAAAATACATGTTTGTTATAAGCAGAAAGAGACCCAAATGAACATGGTTCAGTCCTGAATGTGAGTAACAGCAAAATCCATTCACTGTGGTTACTTGTGGCCTCGTTGGTGTCTCAGTAGGTGGTATGAAGTGGTGAATCCCTTCCCACACACCGAGCAGGTGAATGGTCTTTCCCCAGTGTGAATTCGCTGATGGTTCTGAAGGGCAGATAACTGAGTGAATCTCTTCCTACAATTGAAACAGGTGAATGGCCTCTCCCCAGTGTGAATTCGCTGATGAACAGTGAGCTGAGGAGTGTCTGAACCCAGTCCCGCAATTAGAGCACCTAAACGGTCTCTCGTCAGTGTGAACACGTTGATGGCTCATTAGTTCTCCAGAACTTTTATAGCACTTCCTGCTGTCTGGACATTGAAACGGTCTCTCATCAGTGTGAACTTGTTGGTGTCTCAGCAGGTTGGCTGAAATAGTAAATCCCTTCCCACACACCGAGCAGGTGAATGGTCTCTCCCTGGAGTGAACTCGCTGATGTGTGGACAAAGCGGATGACTGAGTGAATCCCTTCCCACACGTGGAGCAGGTGAATGGTCTCACTCCCATGTGAAGTCGCTGGTGTCTCAGCAGGTTCGATGAATGAGCAAATCCCTTCTCACACTTGGAGCAGGTGAATGGTCTCTCCCCAGTGTGACTGCGTCGATGTGTTTCCAGCTTGGATGGGGAAGTGAATCCTTTCGCACAGTCCGCACATTTCCAAGGTTTCTCCTCCGTGTGACTGCTTTTGTGGCTTGTGAGGCCTGATGATTGACTGAATCCTCGTCCACACACACATGTGTACGGTTTCTCCCCACTGTGAACAATGCTTTTGCCTTCCATTTTCAAAGTACGCTGATATTCAGGATACAATAAATTGAGGACTCTGTCGGATCCTGATGTGATGCTTGTTTTGAGTTTCCAGACTTTGAAGCCTCCCCTTCGAACACCCTGTGAAACTGATTGAAAACAGAAAATAGGGAGTGAGAGAGAACCCACAAAAACACAAAGGCAGCTTGTGAAATTGAGCTGAATGAATCTGGTCATTTGTGGGGCCGGCTCTGGTAAAAAGTGACCATGAAAACTGCTGGATTGTCATAAAAACCCACCTGGCCTCTTTGGGAGGAGAGAGAAAGAGGTGAAGAGGGATTTTGTATATCTCCAAGACATATTAAGAGAGTAGTTGGCAAAGCAACTTCGATGTTGAGCTTCATCAACAGTAATACTGACACAGAAACTATGCTTCTGGTGGCACAGTGGTTAGCACTGCTACCTCACAGTGCCAGGGACCCGAGTTCAATTCTGGCCTTGGTGACTGTCTGTGTGGAGTTTGCACTTTCTCCCCGTGTCTACGTGGGTTTCTACCAACAGGTTTCCTCCAACAGTCCAAAGAAGGGAAAGTTAGGTGGATTGGCCTTGATAAATTGCCCCTTAGTGTCCAGGGATATGCAGGTTAGGTGGGGCTATGGGGTTACAGGGGCAGGGTAGAGGTGTGGGCCTAGACAGGTGCCCTTTCAGAGAATCAGTGCAGACTTGATGGGCCAAATGGCCTCCTTCTGCACTGTAGGAATTCTATGGTTCTAATTCTATTCTATGAATCTTTATAAAGCTCCGGTCACCACTCTTCAGGAAGGATGGGAAGGTTCTCGGAGAAGGTGCAGAGGAGATTTGCCAGAATGGTTCCAGCAAAGGAGGTTGAGGGGAGATTTGGTTCAGGTCCACAAGATTATGCCAGGTTTCAATCAGGTGGACAAAGAAAATTTGTTTCCATTCACGGATTGTACAAGTCAGGGAAATTCAGGATGGGCAATAAATGTTGGCCCAGCCAGTGACTCCCACAAATGAATAAAATCAAATCTTGGAGACTCCAGTCAATCCTGGAGAGCTGGTATCCGGTCCAGGCTCGCAGCACATGAGCCCTGCAGCACATTGTCCTCTGTAAAGATGACGGGCGGTAAAGCGAGCCTGTCACCGCTCAGCTCTCACTCTGTTCGGTGCTGTTTAAGACGGGACCGTTAACATTTTACTCAGGAGTTGAAGCCTCCACGGGGTATTTATGAAGCCTCTCGGCTCGCTCCGCAGCTACTATTGCTCCCCGGCCACCCATCGGCTCCAATCCTGAAAGTCGCTCGATTGTTTCTTTCCCGCTCCTTGCGACAGCCTGAACTGCGCATGCGCTGGTCACAGCCCGAACGGCACGTGCTCCAGTCACAGACCAAACAGCGCATGTGTGAAGAAGTTCTGTGATGAGGATAGAGCACATTCCCAGCTGCAACGCACAAATGGGTAATAATTCCACCATTGCTGATCGAAAGTATGCTTTACCAACCGATTACGATTGGTACCATTGTGCCAAGGGAACAAATGTATTAAATAAATTAATACAGCAACTAAATAGTACAGGCCCTCCATCACAGTTGTCTTGGCTGTGATTGACAACAGGCCAAACAAGGACAGCACAGTAGCATAGTGGTTAGCACAATTGCTTCACAGTTCCAGGGTCCCAGGTTCGATACCCAGCTTGGGTCACTGTCTGTGCGGAGTCTTCACGTTCTCCCTGTGCGTGGGTTTCCTCGGGGTGCTCCGGTTTCCTCCCACAGTCCAAAGACTTGCAGGTTAGGTGGATTGGCAGTGATAAATTGCCCTTCGTGTCCAAAACACCCTTACTGTTGGATGGGGTTACTGGGTTATGGGGACAGGGTGGAGGTGTGGGCTTGGTTTGGCTGCTCTTTCCAAGAGCCGGTGCAGACTCGATGGGCCAAATGGCCACCTTCTCCTCTGTAAAATCTATGATTCCATGACAGTGAGATGTTAACGTGTTGGGGTCTGAGCAAGTTCAGGTGAACAGTGATTTTTGTCTTCCTGGACAGAACAGTTAAACTACCCGTCGCCAATAACAATGTGTTGAAATTGGATCAAATGGTTTGGGCTTTTAAAGTGTTAACCAGTGGGAAAACTGTGCCAGTGATCTCCCACTGAACTGCTCCTGAACAATTCACACCTCTTTAACCTGTGATTAACCCTCTCTCCAGGAGCAGTGATTGGACATTCAAATTATCACCTTTCATCATTGGCTGTCATCCTGTAACCGAACTCTTCACTCACCTGATGAAGGAGCTACGCTCTGAAAACTCGTGATACCAAATAAACCTGTTGTTAGGACATAGACATAGAACAGTACAGCACAGAACAGGCCGTTCGGCCCTCGATGTTGTGCCGAGCAATGATCACCCTACTCAAACCCACGTATCCACCCCATACCAGTAACCCAACCCCCCTTAACCTTACTTTTTAGGACACTAGCTGGGTCACTGTCTGTGTGGAGTCTGCACGTCCTCCCTGTGTGTGCGTGGGTTTCCTCCGGGTGCTCCGGTTTCCTCCCACAGTCCAAAGATGTGCGGGTTAGGTGGATTGGCCATGCTAAATTGCCCGTAGTGTAAGGTTAATGGGGGGATTGTTGGGTTACGGGTATACGGGTTACGTGGGTTTAAGTAGGGTGATCATTGCTCGGCACAACATCGAGGGCCGAAGGGCCTGTTCTGTGCTGTACTGTTCTATGTTCTATGACACTACGGGCAATTTAGCATGGCCAATCCACCTAACCCGCACATCTTTGGACTGTGGGAGGAAACCGGAGCACCCGGAGGAAACCCACGCACACACAGGGAGTATGTGCAGACTCCACACAGACAGTGACCCAGCCGGTAATCGAACCTGGGACCCTGGAGCTGTGAAGCATTTATGCTAACCACCATGCTACCGTGCTGCCCGTGTTGTCAGACTTCACCCTGAGCCCAGCCCAGTCCAAGGCGGCATCTCCATATTCTAAACAATGGGGAACAAGCCCCTCCCACTCATTGAAACATCGCCCCGACAAAGATGAGAAATGCGCATGCGCCCTGATGCACATCCAATAAAGATGGCGGCCGTTAACCTGAGCTGAATATGAGGAGCTGCAGCTCCGCTCGATACAAACTGAGTCCCGTAAAACTTTCCGAGGTTTGCGATTGCAACAGCTTTACAGAACGTTTCCTCCCACTCGCGCGATCTCTCGCTCTCTCCATATTGCTACTTGGCTCTTACCAATTTCAGATCTGAAGACAACCCTTCTCGATCGCCATTATCCACACTGCGCATGCTTCAATAACCGCGGGGCCCCGCCCTCATTCACTCCGATTGGTTGGAGGACAAGCCGCTCTCTGTGGGTCCTCCAATCATGCCCCTCCTCTTCCTATTGGTTCTGAGCTGCCGTCAATCAGCCCGGCATTGTGATGGTTGCAGACGGTAAGCGCGGCCACAGGCTCAGGCTGACTCGCTGATTGGTCAATAATAACATTGTTTCACATTCGGGATTTGTAAACCCCGCCCCCCGACACTGACCTCTCACCTGACACCACACAATGCCCCGGCAATGATTGACGGCAGCTCCGCAACAATAGGAGGAAAAGGGGATTGGTTGGAGGACCGAACGAGAGTGGCTGGTTCTCCAACCAATCAGTGAATGAGAGGCGGGGCTCTTGGGGTGCCGGATCTTCACACAAGAAGCAACCGCGCAGGCGCACGTTCAACTCAAACAAAGGAAGGTTCCTCTCCTCAATTTCTAACCTGGATGCATATTGATGATTTTTGTAAACAGAGATTACAGCTATCTGGCAAAAAATTAAATAGATTGGGCCTTATTTTCTTGAGAAATCAAGTCACTCAGCCATTACCTGATACAAAGCTTTAAAATAGTTGGGCTGGGGAGAGGTGGGGTTTATACTGCCACTTGTAAAGGTGTCGAAAACTAGGAGCCAGGAATAACCATGGGCGGCATGGTAGCACAGTGGTGACCACTGATTAAAGGTGCGGGATTTGCCGCTTTCACGCTTGACACAGGACAATGACAATCGCTGTTGCTTCACAGCGCCAGGGACTCAGGTTCAATTCCTGTTTGGGTCACTGTGTGCAAAGTCAGCACGTTCTCCCCATGTGGGTGTGGGTTTCCTCCGAGTGCTCTGGTTTCCTCCCACAAGTCCAGAAAGATGTCCTTGTTTGCTGAATTGGACATTCTGAATTCTCCCTCTGTGTTCCCAAACAGTTGGCGGCGTGTAGCAACTTGGTCATATAATTTACAGTGCAGAAGGAGACCATTTGGCCCATCAAGTCTGCACCGGCTCTGAAAGAGCACCCTACCCAAGGTCAACACCTCCACCCTATCCCCATAACCCAGTAACCCCACCCAACACTACGGGAAATTTTGGACACCAAGGGCAATTTATCATGGCCAATACACCTAACCTGCACATCTTTAAACTGTGGGAGGAAACCAGAGCACCCGGAGGAAACTCATGCACACACGGGGAGGATGTGCAGACTCCGCACAGACAGTGACCCAAGCCGGAATTGAACCTGGGACCCTGGAGCTGTGGAGCCATTGTGCTATCCACAATGCCACCGTGCTGCCCCACTTGGGGCTTTTCACTGTAACTTCATTGCATAAGCCTACTTGTGACAATAATAAAGATTATTATTATAAACGATGTCATAAATACGAATAATGAGAACTATTAATAAATCCAAAGGGGAGATATGGACACATTTCTTTATTCACTGGATCAGAATGTGCAACTTCTTTCCAAGGAGGGAGTTGAGGAAAGTGCTGGAATGTTTCCAAAAGGAAATGGGTCAAGCACATGAGAAAGGGGAATGGAAAGATTAACTGACAGGCTGAGATGAGGTGGATGGGATGGAAGGAGATGTGTGTCAAGTATAATCAGCAGCAGAACAGTTGGACCAACTGGCCTGTTTGTGCATTGTAGAATCTAAGTAATTCAATGTAAACTTCTTTTACACTTTTTAGGATTGCAGATGGGAAATTCAAATCAAACATCATGTCAAGTCCAAACAGAGTCTATCGATTCATCAGGAGTTGAAAATCATCAGCCATTCTGGATTCTCCCTCTGTGTACCCGAGCAGGCGCCATAGTGTGGCAGCGTTAATGTCAGCCTGCTTGTGACAGTAAAAGATTATTATTATGCAGAATAAATCCATGGACAGCAGGAAGATATCAATGGACTGGGTCAGATGGACAGAAAAATGGCAAATGGAATTCAATCTGCAGCAGTATGGACATCAACAATTTGGAGGGTAAAGAAGAGAAGGGAATGAAGAATAAATGGGATGATGCTGAGAATTATACAGGAACAGTGACCTTGGATTCAAAAACCATAGATTCCTGAAGGTGGCTGGACAGGTAGATCAGGTGGTCAAGAGGCATTTGGGACACTTTTATTTCTTGTCTGAGGCCCAGAATGAAAGAACAGGGAGATTATGTTTCAATTTGATAAAACATAGAGCACATCAAGAGTACTGAGTATAGTTCTGGTCACTACATTAATCAACTATAAAGTAAGGATATATTAATCAACTAATGTTAATCTTTTTTAAATTCATAATTTATCATATAGTTACATTCATTGTTCAGTTGATCAAATCTAGGGGATAAAGATAACACTAATGAACAAAGGATTGCAACAATTGGAAATCTCAATTTCTCAGTCAATTAAATTCTGAGGTGTTTAGATAATAATCATTTCAGTTAATTCTATAAAACAAGGTGACTTCAGCACAATGGAAGAAGCTGATTGGTGAGTAGCTGATAAACATTTATTTATTTTAATATGAAATTGATTCTGGTTCAGTCAGTTAATAATCAGATAAACAAAGACACAGCAGGACATCCCAGTCCCGTGGAATGCACATCCAGTTCCCAGTGGTGAAAGCAGCACCTTTCTCATAGGCTGGACAATCACACGTGCAGGAAATGTCATCAGCTGCAGCAGCAGGAAGCAAAGAGGAGTATTTCTCAGGATAAGATTCCATGCTTTGTGTGGTATATATCAATGATTTAAACTATGACAAAGGGGATATGTTTAAGACTGTGACAGTCTTGTGATTGTGAGGAAGAAAGCTGTAACCTGCAGGAAAATATCAGCCGACTGATCAGGTGGAAAGACAAGTAACAAACAGAGATTAATCTGCAACATTGTGAAGTAATAAATACATTTGGGGCGGACAAACAAGGCAAAGAGAAATAATATTACTGGTATGAGTGAGAAGTGTAGAGGCACAGAGGGAGATTGACGTGCAGGCTCACATATCCCTGAAAGTAGCAGGAGATGTAGATGAGGTGGTTGAAAAGGCACACTGGGCAGCATGGTAGCACAGTGATTAGCACAATTGCATCACAACTCCAGGGTCCCAGGTTCGATTCCCGGCTGGGTCACTGTCTGTGTGGGGTTTGCACATTCTCCCTGCGTGTGCATGGGTTTCCTCCGGGTGCTCCGGTTTCCTCCCACAGTCCAAAGATGTGCAGGATCGGTGGATTGGCCATGATAAATTGCCCTTGGTGATCAAAAAGGTTAGGAGGGGGTTATTGAGTCATGGGGATAGGGTGGAAGTGAGGGCTTAAGTGGGTCAGTGCTGACTCGAGGGTCTGAATGGCCTCCTTCTGCACTGTATGTTCTATGTTCACGACACCGATATTAAGTGAGACACAGCATATAAGAGCGGCGAATATGTCCAGCACTTTCTGATGATGAACGATTATGGGCTGGATTCTCTGTCCGCAGGATCCGTTACGACCAAAAGCCAGCGCCGCCCCCACACCGATCCTCTGCCCGGTGGAGGGGGGGGGGGGGGGGGGGGCAGCAGCCACTCCGCGTAAAGCCCCCGGCTCTACCTGTGGATACGCTGCAGAATAGCTGGGTCAGTGGCCGTGCATGCACAGAGCTGTGGCTTGTGACGGACGCGGCGTACAGCATGGTACTGGCGACGTGCGGACCCGGCTTGCCAAAATCTGCCTCCCTGTAACACCCCCCTCGTCACCCCCAGACCACCTCCACTAGTCCTACTAGCCCCTGCCGAAGCCTCCCCTGCCAGCGGAATGGCTGCCCCACCCCCCCGACAGTGACAGCGCTGGACACAGTCCGCAGCCGCCACGCATGGTCCCTGAAAGTTTTGAGGACAGATAGAACAGAACAGCAAAGTACAGGCCCTTCGGCCCACGATTTTGTGCCACCCATTTATCCTAATCTAAGATCAACCTAACCTACACCCCTTCAATTTACTGCTGTCCATGTGCCTTTCCAAGAGTCGCTTAAAAGTCACTATGTCCCACACCACGGCCAATTGGGGGTAGTGCATTGGGGAGGGTCCCGGGTGATGTACTGGGGTCGGCCATACGGTGTGCGGCGTACTCCTCGAGTATGCCATTTTAGGGGGCAAAGCATCAGAAAAACGGTGCTCCCTCTGATTCCAGCGTCAAAATGGATTGTCCGGCAGATCGCCGAACGCGATTTCGCCGATCGGAGAATTCGGCCTATTCTGGGCCAGGGTTTAGAGAATTCCAAAGTACATCATGGAGTTCATCTGACCCACAACTTTAAATAAATTGTGGTTATGGGGAGCACAAGGGCCCACTTTACAGGTGTGATATAACAGAGAGCTAAAGTATGTTTAAACCAAAACAATGTTTATTCTATCAATCCAGTTAACATTTTCTCAACAAACAGTGAACAATTTATCAACTACCAATCCCGACCACCCCACCAAAAGAATACAGTACTCTATAGGTAACCCTGGATAACTTTCCAAACAACATCCATCAGTGAAATCCTTTCTAAAATAAAGACAGCAGGTTTAAATGCACTACAGAAACAGGTATTACTTTGAAATCATCAATGATCACAAGACATAAGAAATAGGAGCAGAATTAGGCCACTCGGCCCATCGAGTCTGCTCTGCCATTGAATCATAGCTGATAATTTTCTCATCCCCCTCACACACATGAAGAAGGAGCTTTTAAAGATCGAGTCACAGAGTCACTTTGTTCAAAATCAAACTAAACTCACTGTCTTTACCAAGGAGATAGATGCTATCTGTAAAGTTTCAGGCAAGTGACCACTCAGAAGCGATGACTGTAGAAAAGTTTAGATTTATTCCTCTTACTATTTACATCTTCTACTCACCAAAGGGTCTTCCACGCCGGCCCACACCTGGGTCGGGATATTTATGTTCCAGCAGTCCGAGGAAAAGGTGGGGCAGCTCCCCTCCCATCACCTGGGTAAATAATACTCAGGTGAGGCCACTGGGACTCTGAGGTTGCAGATCCCTGGGCCTCCTGTAGGGTTAGAACACTACCCAGGCCACGGAGACAGATTAGGAAACCCTGTCCCTAGATTGGTTCAAAATTGAGGACGTGTTGAAGTGAGAATGTAAATTACAGGAGTGCTGGCAATAATCTCCCAGTCATTCCGGGGGGTGCCAGAGGACTGGAGAATTGCAAATGTTACGCACTTTTTCAAAAAGAACATTTCCAGCAATTACAGACCAGTTAGTTTAGAATATCCTGGGAAAGGAGTTCACTAAAATCAGCAACAACTCAGCCTCTTGTGCGGTTTTGGTTTCTGTTTCTCTTCCTGCACAATGTAACCCTAAACTCCTGTTTACAATGATCCACTTCCCAAACAGAGATCTGTGGCTTCATTAATTTCAGCCCAAAGTGTAACCACAGGAAGAGGAGGCTTTGCAAACATCCCACCCTTACTGATGAGATTCAGTACATCAGTCCAAAAGACTGGCTCTCAGTCCAAAAGACTGGCTCTTGTGTTTGTGGTCCCGGGAGTGTTCCCAATACATTCCCTGGATCCGAGGGTTAGGAAACACTCTGGAAGGTATGGGGAGCTCGGACCTGTCCATGGGAGTAACTGAAGGTATGAGAACTGGATTAAAAAGGAGAAAAGACCCTAAAATGGGGCAGTCGGGAACAGGACACCAGTTAGTTTCCTCTTATCCTTGAGAAATTACTGTCCCTGCTGTGTATCTGAAAAAACATAAATTAATTTGACACATTTCAGAATATTAAACTGCAGCAAGTTGTGAGATGATTAACATCAGCATGAACATTCTCCAACTGTCAGAATGAACATGGTTCAGTCCTGGATGTGATTAACAGCAGCATTAACAACAGAATCCAATTCCAATTGTTGCTTGTGAACTCTCTGGTGTCTCAAGAGGTGGGACGAGTGGATGAATGTCTTCCCACAGTCAGAGCAAAGAAACGGCCTCTCCCCAGTGTGAACTCGCTGGTGTGTCAGAAGATTGGATGGATGAATAAATCCCTTCCCACACGTGGAGCAGGTGAATGACCTCTCCCCAGTGTGAACTCGCTGGTGTTTCTGGAGGCTGGACATCAGAGTGAATCCATTCCCACACACAGTACACCTGAATGGCCTCTCCTCATTGTGAACTCGTTAGTGTGTTAGCAGATCAGTTGAGGTTTTGTAAATCTTCTCACATTCTGCACATTTGAAAAGTATTTTATCCGTGTGAACCAGTTGGAGTTTAGCAAGGTAGGATGATCGTGAGAATCCCTTCCCACATTTAGAGCAGGTGAATGGCCTCTCCCCAGTGTAGACTCTCTGGTGTATCAGCAATTCACTTGTGGTTTTATAACTCTTCTCACATTCAGTACATTTGAAAGGTCTGTTATCCGTGTGAACTAGTCGGTGTGTAGTGAGGTAGGATGATCGGGTGAATCCTTTCCCACACACAGAGCAGGTGAATGGTCTCTCCCCAGTGTGAGTACGTTCATGTTCGATGAGTGTCTGTGATCGTATGAACCGCTTCGCACAGTGAGAGCAACTGAATTGTCGCTCGGTGGGAACCACCTGGTGGTTTTTGCCACCAGGTCCTCGGAGCTTTTAGAGTTGTTATCACAGCCTGAGGGGTTAAAGAGCCTCTCGTCAATGTGAACTTGCTGGTGTGTCAGCAGGTGGGAGGACTAAATGAATCCCTTCCCACATACGGAGCAGCCGAATGGCCTCTCCCCAGTGTGACTGCGTCGAATATTTTCAAGCAGGGATGGATAATTAAATCCCTTCGCACAGTCCTCACACTTCCACGGTTTCTCCATGGTGCTGGATTTGTTGTGTCTCTCCAGGTTAGATGATCAGTTGAAGCTTGATCCACACACAGAACATGTGTACGGTTTCTCCCCGCTGTGAATGTTTCTATTTTTATCAGGCTGTGTAACTGGTTAAAACTTTCCAGTCAGTTCACTGGAACACTCTCACTCGGGTGTGTGTTGTGTGGGTCTCGGTTCTTTTCCAGTAACACTGATGTTTCCACAGTCAGTTCACTGGAACACTCTCACTTGGGTGTGTGTGTATCTCATTGCTTTCCAGTCACACTGATGTTTGAAATATTTTCCCACCAATAGAACAGAGAAACATTTCTCCTTCCACATTCTCTGAAGTTGTTCAGATTTTGATGTAGTGAATGATTCCGTTACATCTCTGCGATGTTTTGTTTGAGTTTCCACTTGCAAAATGTTTTCTCCTAATACCCTGTAAAAGAAGTTTACAAACATCATCACTGTATAGCAATAGAAATTCAGAATAGACAATTCCAGTTTCTGTGGACTAATCTTTTATCGCTTGTTACCCCAAATAAGTGTTCCAAACAAACTGAAAGAAGACAAAATTAGCTACAAAATCACAGGGAAGCTTCCTAACTAAACCAGAATGTTGCTTCCAGTGTTTTGGAGTTGCTCTGTACCGAGTTTCCCACCAGTTGTGGAAGGTAGCAAGCGTACCAGTGGACACCACTGCTCCCTTTCAATGAAACGTTGTAAGGCAGTCTGACAGGCGCCCAACCTCCAGAGAAACTGCTCATTGAGGTTCAACAAATTTCTGTGTTAACCAGATCCAAGAACAGGTCCAGGAGAAGTACTTCTGATTTACCCAGCCTCCTCCACACTGGACAGCCAAAGATTAGGAGCCTGGGGCTCAAGTGTAACCAAAGTTGAGGAGCAGCCCCTGCAGGAAACTATACAGAGGCTGTAACCTCTCACCCTGAATATATACATGGCTTCATGCACTCTTCTCGACTGCAGCCTGGGGATGAGTAAAGCTGTTTAACTTGTTGCCAGAATGATGCTTTTTCGGGCACTAGGACCAGGCCGGGAATAGACAACGAAGCCCCGCCGATTACACACGTTTCCCAGGACAATCAGTGTCCTCTCTCCTACATTACTCTGTCTGATGGGGTTCAGAGGCGGAAAAAAATGAGGACGGTTTTGGACCCATGGGAAAGACTAGAATGAGGTGACACGCTTTAAGAATGAGAGATGGGGAGAACGTGAAGGCTAAAATGAGGATAATGTTTTTGTTTCCGAGGTTCATTAGTCTGTGGAATTCCCCAGAGAACAGTGGAGGCTGGGGTATTGAATTTATTTAAGGCACTGTTGGATGATAGATTTTTGATAGACAAGGGAGTCAATGGTTCTGGGTGATGGTGTTGGTGGTGCAGACAGGCAAGGGGAACTGAGACCACAACCAGATCAGCCCTAATTATATTGAATGGTGGAACTGGATTGGAGGGCCGAATGGCCTGTTCGTCCTCCTAAGTCCCAGTCCAATAGGTTAAACCCAGCAGCATCTCCTTCATCTCCACTCCAGCCCAAATTGCTTCTGCATCCAATGCCCATCCTGCTTTTAAATGGTCTGCTCAGCCTTTCTGTACATACGCATTCCAGTCTTTTTGTTAAGATAGAACATAGAATTTACAGTGCAGAAGGAGGCCATTCGGCCCATCGAGTCTGCACCGGCTCCTGGAAAGAGCACCCTACCCAAGGTTAACACCTCCACCCTATCCCCATAACCCAGTAACCCCACCCAACATTAAGGGTAATTTTGGACACTAAGGGCTATTTATCATGGCCAATCCACCTAACCTGCACATCTTTGGACTGTGGGAGGAAACCGGAGCACCCGGAGGAAACCCACGCACACACAGGGAGGATGTGCAGACTCCACACAGACAGTGACCCAAGCCGGAATCGAACCTGGGACCCTGGAGCTGTGAAGCGATTGTGCTATCCATAATGCTACCGTGCTGCCCACTAAGATAGGATGCACTCACATACACGACTGTTTCTGGGTTGAACTGTGCTCCCACTTGGGAGGGGTGTTCTCTCTCTCTCCCCTCCGCCATGCCCCATATCAGTGTGTCCTTTTCCAGCGGTCTGTGCTGCTTGATTGGGAGCCTTTCTGCTGATGTAGTGGTGGGCGTGTGCTGGTTGGAAATCCGGTGGTTTTGTTTTCTTGTTGATTATTCATTGGTTTCTGTTTTATAACAATAATCTTTATTGTCACAAGTAGGCTTACATTAACTGCAATGAAGTTACTGTGAAAATCCCTGAGTCGCCACATTCCGGCGTCTGTTCGGGTACACTGAGGGAGAATTCAGAATGTCCAGTTTTGGTGTATTGTGGATATTTTTCCTGTATTGCTGATTGTTTTGTATTCAGCTGTGTTCTTTTGTTTTTTTTTTTTTTTTTTTTTTTTTTTTTTTTCCTTTTTTTAAATAATTTTTATTGAAAGAGTTTTTCCATACAAACATTTACCCCTACTAATTTTTAAATTATTTACAACACAATCCCTCTAGGCAAATGTCCCTCCCTCGCCCGCCCTCTCGCGCGCCCCAGTCCCCCCCCCCCCCCCCCCCCCAGGCAACCTTAACAAACAAGGCAGCCTACAGTTTCAGACATGAGCAGCGAGCAGACTTGCCCGCGTTACAGTCGTGCATGTCCCCCCACGACCCTTGCTGCCCCCTCCCTCCCTCCCCCCCCCCCTCCCTCCCTCCCTCCCCCCCCCCTCCCTCCCTCCCTCCCCCCCTCCCCCCCCCCCGGGTTGCTGCTGCCACGACCCCGAACGTCTATCTCTGATCTAAAAAGTCAAGGAAAGGTTGCCACCGCCTGGAGAATCCCTGTACCGACCCTCTCAGGGCAAATTTGATCCTTTCTAGCTGAATATAGCTAGCCATATCGTTAATCCAAGTTTCAACGCTTGGAGGCCTCGCGTCCTTCCATTGAATTAATATCCTTCGTCGAGCCACTAGGGATGCAAAGGCCAGTATTCCGGCCTCCCTAGCCTCCTGTACCCCCGGTTCTACCCCGACCCCAAAGATCGCAAGCCCCCATCCTGGTTTGACCCTGGACCCCACCACCTTCGACACCGTCCTTGCCACCCCCTTCCAGAACCCTTCCAGCACCGGACATGCCCAGAACATATGCACATGGTTCGCTGGGCTTCCCAGACATCTGACACACCTGTCCTCACCCCCAAAGAACCGGCTAATCCTTGTCCCCGTCATGTGAGCTCTATGCAGCACCTTAAATTGAATGAGGCTCAGCCTCGCACACGAGGAGGAAGAATTGACCTTCTCCAGTGCATCCGCCCACGTCCCGTCTTCTATCTGCTCTCCCAGCTCCCCTTCCCACTTGGCTTTCAGCTCCTCCCCTGATGCTTCTTCCGCCTCCTGCATTATCTTGTAGATGTCTGATATCTTCCCCCCTCCGACCCAGACCCCCGAGAGCACCCTATCACTCGCCCCCTTACTGGGGAGCAGGGGGAACCCCTCCACCTGCCGTCTAGCAAATGCCTTCACTTGTAAATATCTGAACATGTTTCCCGGGGGGAGCTCAAACTTCTCCTCCAGCCCTCCCAGGCTCGCAAACCTCCCCTCTATAAACAGGTCCTTCAGCTGCCGTATGCCCACCCTGTACCAGCTCTGAAATCCCCCGTCGATGTTCCCCGGGATGAATCTATGGTTCCCTCTTATTGGCGCCGCCAACAGACCTCCCATTTCCCCCCTATGTCGCCTCCACTGCCCCCATATCTTGGCTGTGTTCTTTTGTAATATGGAGTTGTTAATAAACTAAAATATCTGTATTCGCCCATGCATAGAATTCTGGGTAGCATGGTCCACCATTTAAATGTAAGAAAAAAGAAAGATGATGTGTCAAAACCATAGAAAAGAAGAACAATATAAAATAACAAACATAATTTGCTTCCATTCCGCATTAGTGTCAGACAAAATTAATATATTAATTGCAATCAAATACTGTGACTTAAATCCTTCAGTTTATCATGTTTCTTCAACTGAATTTCTGAATTCAGATTCATGTTCTCATTTCTTTCCTCCTCTGAGCCTCTGAACTCGATCAGACAGAGTAATGAAGGAGAGTGGACACTGATTGTCCTGGGAAACAGCAGCAAGAGGAGCTCAGAGGCCAGAAGGGCAAGGGAGCAGTGAGGTCAGTCACGAGACATGAGGGCTGGAACCTGAGTTGCTCAGTCAAGTGAGTGAATGTCTTTTTTTTATTAGTGTCGCAAATAGGCTTACACTGCAATGAAGTTACTGTTCGGGTCCACTGAGGGAGAATTCATAATGTCTATTTCACCTAACATGTGGACTGTGGGAGGAAACCGGAGCACCCGGAGGAAACCCACGCAGACATGGGGAGAACGTGCAGACTCCGCACAGACAATGACCCAAGCCAGGATTCGAACGAAGGTCCAAAAATTTATATTTTAAGAATGTCTTCCATCAACTGGGCAGTTGGCTATTTGTCGGTACTTTGATTTCCTAAAGCTCTTGTTTCGAGTTTCAGACAGTTCTGTGCCAAGTGAGATGTGTAAAGGCTTTTCATCTTCCTCTCTGCATATTGATGTTCATTAAGGATACATAAATTGTTCTCCCTGTGTCTGCATGGATCTCAGCCCCAAAGATGTGCAGGGTAGGTGGATTGGCCACGCTAAAAAGGATACACAAATTGATTTCCCTCTCGTTAGATATCTATTTTCCAATATTAGATGGATAGGGCTTCCCACATCGACGCTACGACCCGGAAAGCATAACAGCGCCGGTAGCCTTGTGGGTAGCACAATTGCTTCACAGCTCCAGGGTCCCAGGTTCGATTCCGGCTTGGGTCACTGTCTGTGCGGAGTCTACACATCCTCCCCGTGTGTGCGTGGGTTTCCTCCGGATGCTCCAGTTTCCTCCCGCAGTCCAAAGATGTGCAGGTTAGGTGGAGTGGCCATGATAAATTGCCCTTCGTGTCCAAAACTGCTCTTAGTGTTGGGTGGGGTTACTGGGTTATGGGGACAAGGTGGAGGTGTTGACCTTGGGTAGGGTGCTCTTTCCAAGAGCCGGTGCAGACTCGATGGGCCGAATGGTCTCCTTCTGCACTGTAAACTCTATGATATCTATAATACTTCCTCAGGAAACTATGGAAATCCAGCATGTTCACGTTGAGTCTTACGATTTTTACAGATACAGGAAAACATGCTAGGAAAACATCCTATCTGGCTGCATCACAGCCTGCTGTGGCAACTGCTCAGCCCAAGACCATCAGAAACTACAGAAAGCAATGAACACAATTCCAGTCCTCAGCGCCTAAGTCCCACTGCTGACTACTACGCCACATGTCTCCCTCTTACTTGGATTTATATATGATTTTTATCCCACTCGCCCAATCTTCACATCATCGCAAACAGAAATCACTAGTCACAAATTGGGATGATCAATGGCGCTTCCATTACCCGGCATTCGCCGCGGTGGTGAATGTCCCCGATCGACACCGCAGGACAGCAGTGCGCAGGCGCATTTCCGGGAGTAGTTGGAGTATGCGCGGCGTGGTGGCGCCTGGGAAAGAGACGCTTCTTTGCCTCCTGGGCAGCGGGTAAGGATGCGGAAATCTGGAAGAAGCGATAGAGCCAACTCTGAAGTGAGAGAGTTTCTAAACACCGCGTGAAGGCCCTAAACCAGGAAGACGTACCTGTAGGTCCTGCGTTTGCAGCTTCGGGTCTTTTCCTGATATCAGGCATAATTCAACAGCCGCCATCTTGATTCAAATGGAGTGGCGCGGGTGCGGTGACGTCTGCGAGGCTACGTAGTCTCGCCCGGCCAGGTCCTAGTGCCCGAGAGTAATAGTCTCAGACTGCAGTGTCCCTCAGCTTGACTCATTTATTTGTCTGGCTAAAAGGATGGTCTCTTTCCTAATGTTCCCAATTTAAGGGCTGGTTTCCCCAGGAGATGGCTGACGTTTAAGGGGGCAGTAAATTAATATTGGGAAGAGATATATCTGATGTAGTGGACCGTCACACAGTGTTGCTTTACAGCACCAGGGACCTGGGTTCGATTCCCGGCTTGGGTCACTGTCTGTGCAGAGTCTGCACGTTCTCCCCGTGTCTACATGGTTTCCTCCCGGTGCTCCGGTTTTCTCCCACAAGTCCCAAAAGATGTGCTGTTAGGTGACATTGGACATTCTGAATTCTCCCTCTGTGTACCCGAACAGGTGTCGGAGTGTGGCGAATAGGGGCTTTTCACAGTTGCTTCATTGCAGAGTTAATGTCAGCCTACTTGTGACACTAATAAAGAATATTATGTTCTGAAGGTTAGTCTTTGGATTTCTCTTCCACAGGGAGCAGTGGAGTCAAGGGGGGTGTCATTGAATATATTGAAGCACAAGTTGGACAGATATTTTATTGACAATGGACTTAAGGGTTATGGGGTTCAGGCAGGAAAATAGAGAGAAAGCTGAGATGAGGAGGGATTTTTTCACTTGAGGATGTGGTGAAGCTTTGGAATTCTCTACCCCAGAGGAATGTGGAGTCTCAGTCATCAAGTATGCTCAAGACAAATATTGATAGGTTTCTAGATGTTGAAGATATCAAGGGATATGGGGATCGTGTGGGAAAATGGTGCTGAGGTCGATCGGCCAAGGATCTCATTGAATGGATGAGCAGACTCGGTGGGCCGAATGGCCTACTCTTGCTCCTATTCTAATCTCTGTGTCCTGGTCAGGAAGCAGTGAGCTGAGCTTGGATCTGTTAATCAGCCTGAATCAGCACCTTCAGGAGAAATGGGAGGATGAATATTAGATACAGCAGAGTGAGAATGGAGGGAGATTGTGTGGGATGGAGATTTACAGCTTTTGGAGAACGAGAGACTAAATAATGTTCCATAGAAACTAGAATTATCTGTTCTGAATTTCTATCCTGTACTAACAATGATGACTTTTGAAAATTGTTTTTAAAGGATATTGGAAGGGGAGGAATTATAGACAGAAATCTCAAACATCACGTCTCGATGTGACAAACTCGCTCGATTCCTTCTAATCCAAATATCATCGGGCTCTGAATATCATCGACGAGAAGGAGAAATGTTTGTCTGATCTGTCGGCTTCAAAAGATTTTAAATGTGAGCGTGACATGGAAAAGCACCGAGACCCACACAACACACAACCGAGTGAGAGAGTTCCAGTGAACTGACTGTGGAAACATCAGTGTGACTGGAAAAGCACCGAGACCCACACTACACACACCCGACTGAGAGACTTCCAGTGAACTGACTGTGGAAAGATTTTCAGCGGGTTGCACAAATTGAAAAAACACCACACCATTCACAGTGAGGAGCGACAGTGCACATATTCTGTGTGTAGCCAAGGCTTCCAGTGATTGTCCAATCTGGAGAAACACGAGGAGACCCAAAACATGGAGAAACCGTGGAAATGTGGGGACTGTGGGAAGGGATTCAGAGCCCCATCCGAGGTGGAGATTCATCAACGCAGTCACACTGGGGAGAGGCCATTCACCTGCTCTCAGTGTGGGAAGAGATTCACTCAGTTATCTAACCTTCACATACACCAGGGGGTTCACACTGGAGAGAAGCCATTCACCTGCTCTCAGTGTGGGAAGGGATTCACTCAGTTATCCAGCCTGCAGGTACACCAGCGAGTTCACACTGGAGAGAAGCCATTCACCTGCTCTCAGTGTGGGAAGAGATTCAGTCAGTTATCCAGCCTGCAGGTACACCAGCGAGTTCACACTGGAGAGAAGCCATTCACCTGCTCTCAGTGTGGGAAGAGATTCAGTCAGTTATCCAGCCTGCAGGTACACCAGCGAGTTCACACTGGGGAGAGGCCATTCGCCTGCTCTCAGTGTGGGAAAGGATTCGCACAGTTATCCAGCCTGCAGGTACATCAGGGAGTTCACACTGGAGAGAAGCCATTAACCTGCTCTCAGTGTGGGCAGAGATTCCGTGCTTTATCCAGCCTGCAGACACACCAGCGAGTTCACACTGGGGAGAAGCCATTCACCTGCTCTAAGTGTGGGAAGGGATTCATTCAGTCATCCAACCTGCAGATACACCAGCGACTTCACACTGGGGAGAGGCCATTCGCCTGCTCTCAGTGCGGGATGCGATTCATTCAGTTATCCCACCTGCGGAAACACCAGCGAATTCACACTGTGGAGAAACCGTTCATCTGCTCTTAGTGTGGGCAGAGATTCTGTGCTTTACTCACTCTGTGGAGACATCAGCGAATTCACACTGGGGAAAGGCCATTCACCTGCTCTTAGTGTGGGAAGGGATTACATAGAAAATAGGAGCAGGAAGAGATAATTTGGCCCTTTGCATCTGCTCCGCCATTCATTATGATCATGGCTTATCATCCAACTCAATAGCCCAATCCCGCTTTCCCCTCCATATCCTTTGATTCCCTTCGCCCTAAGTGCTATATCCACCTGCTTCTTGAAAACAAACAACGTATTGGCCTCAACTATTTCCTCTGGTAACAAATCCCACAGGCTCACCACTCTCTGGTTGAAGAAATTTCTCCTCATCTCTGTCTAAATGGTCTACCCCGTATCCTCAGACTGCGACCTCTGGTACTGTACACTCCCGCATTGGGAAAATCTTTCCTGCATCTACCCTGTCAAGTCCTGTTACAATATTTTAGGTTCTATGAGAGCCCTCATTCTTCTGAACTCCAAGGAATACAATCCCAACCGATTCAATCTATCCTCGTACGTCAGTCCCATCATCCCAGGAATCTGGTGAACCTTCGCTGCACTCCCTCGAGAGCAAGAACATCCTTCCTCAGATAAGGAGATTAAAACTGCACACAATATTCCAGGTATGGCCTAGCCAAGGCCCTATATAATGACAGCAAGATATCCCTGCTCCTGTACTCGAATCGGCTCGCAATGAAGGCTAGCATAGCATTTGCCTTCTTTACCGCCTGCTGTAGCTGCATGCTTACCTTCAGTGACAGGTGTGGGGATACCAAGGTCTCATTGCACATTCCCCTCTCCTAATCTATGGCCATTCAGCTAATAGTCTGCCTACTCGTTTATGCTACCAAAGTGGATTACCTCGCATTTCTCCAACTTATACTGTATCCGCCATTCATTTGCCCACTCGCTCAACTTGTCCAAATCACACTGAAGGATCTCTGCATCCTCCCCACAGCTCACCCTCCCAAGCAACTTGGTGTCATCTGCAAATTTGGAGATATTTCATTCTGTTCCTTCATCTAAATCCTTAATATATGGGGTGGCACAGAGGTTAGCACTGCTGCCTCACGGTGCTGAGGACCAGGATTCAATCTTGCCCAGGAACACTGTCTGTGTGGAGACACATTCACCCCATGTCTGCTTGAGTCTCACCCCCATAACCCAAAGATGTGCGGGGTAGGCGGATTGGCCACGCTCAATTGCCCCTTAATTGAAATGAAAGAATTGGGTACTTTAAATATTTTAAAATATCATTAATATATATTGTGACTCTGTGGGGATCGAGCACCAATCCCTGCCGTACCCCACTAGTCACTGCCTTACAATTTGAAAAAGACCTATTAATTCCTATACTTTGTTTCCTGTCTGCCAACCAGCTTTCTATCCATCTCAATACAGTACTCCTGATCCCATGTGCTTTAATTTTACACACTAATCTCTTCTGCGGGACTTTGTCAAAAGCCATCTGAAAGTCCAAATATACCACATCCACTGGCTGCCCCTCATCAACTCTACCAGTTACACCCTCGAAGAATTCCAGTAGATTTGTCAAGCATGATTTCCTCTTCATAAATCCATGCTGACTCTGTCCGATCCTGCCACTGGTTTCTCAGTGCTTTGCTATAAAATCTTTGATAATGGATTCTAGAATTTTCCCCACTGTCGATGTCAGGCGTATTGGCCTATAATTCCTGGTTTTCTCTCTATAATCACTTTTTAAATAGTGAGTTACATAAGCCACCCTCCAATCTGCAGGAACTGTTCCAGAGTCTATAGAATCCTGGAAGATGACCACCAATGTTTCCACTATTTCTAGAACCACTTCTTGAAGTACTTTGGGCTGCAGATTATTAGTCCCTGGGGATTTATCAGCCTTCAATCCCATCAATTTCCCCAACACCATTTCTCTCCTAATATTGATGTCCTTCAGTTCCTCCCTCTCACTAATTGCGGCGTTCCCCAACATTTCTGGTATCTGATATGTGAAATGAAAATCGCTTATTGTCACAAGTAGGCTTCAAATGAAGTTACTGTGAAAAGCCCCTAGTCGCCACATTCCGGGGAGGCTGGTACGGGAATTGAACCCGCTCTGCTGGACTTGTTCTGCTTTACAAGCCAGCTGTTTAGCCCACTGTGCTAAACCAGCACCTCATTTGTGAAGACAGAACCAAAGTATGTATTTATTTTCTCAGCCATTTCTTTGTTCCCTGTTATACATTCCCCTGTTTCTGACTGTGAGGAACCTACATTTGTCTTCACCAATCTTTTTCTCTTCCCTTACCGATAGAAACTTTTACAATCAGCCTAATTTCCTGTTTTATGCCATTTCCAACATCACCACTGCAGTTTGGGGGTCTATATACGACGCCCACTAATGTTTTTGCCCCTTGGTGTTTCTCAGCTCTACCCATACAGATTCCACATTGTCGGAGCTAATATCCTTCCTCACTATTGTATTGTTTTCCTCTTTAACCATGGGCCTCATGGGTAGCACAGTGGTTAGAACTGTTGCTTCACAACGCCAGGGTCCCAGGTTCGATTCCTGGCTTGGGTCACTGTCTGTGCAGAGTTTGCACATTCTCACCATGTCTGCTGGTTTTCCTCTGGGTGCTCCGGTTTTCTCCCACAAGTCCTGAAAGACTTAGGTGAGTTAGACATTCTGAATTCTCCCTCATTATACCTGAACAGGTGCCGGAGTGTGGCGACTAGGGGATTTTCACAGTAACTTCATTGCAGTGTTAATGTCAGCCTACTTGTGACAAGCATAAAAGTTATTATTAATCAGCACTGCCACTCCACTGCCTTTTCCTTTTTGTCTCTCCTTCCTAAATACTGAATATATTCAGTTCCCATCCCCGCAGCCATGTCTCCATAATCCCGATTATATCACACGAGTTTACGTCTTATTTGCGCAATTCACTCGGTTATGCCGTCCGCAGTCATAACAAGGAGTTCACACTGGGGAGTGGCCGTTCACCTGTCCTCAATGTGCGAAGGGATTTTGTAATTCATCGCACTGTCTGCATTTTGTTCATTCTGTTGGTCAATGGGGATGGTCAGAGGGTTTCTTTCTGCTGGTCTGGCCGGTCTCACGGCTTCATCTCCAGTGGGGTGATTCTCTCTGAGCCTTCTTGCGAATATCTGGTTGCACATTTCACAAGGATCAAAGAGAGAAAGGGTGTTTGGAGGTTAGAAGATGTTTCATTCTCTTTTCTGTTTGGAAACCCCAAAAATCATGCCATATTGCCATGAAGATGGGCTACGATGGTTACATGGTCCTTTTGGTTTAATTTATCTTGGTGCTTCTCACAGAAAAAAACTATCAGGTTATGAGGTGCACATACCGGCTGAGGTTAGCCAAGGTCTGTGTCAGTATTTATGCTCCGCATGATCCTCCACCCGCCCCTCTACATCTCCCCCATCAGTATCGCCTTCTATTCCTTTCTCCCTCATGTATGTATCTAGCTTTACGCTCAATGGATTAATGCTGTTCACCTCAACCACTCACTGAGGGAGTGAGTTCCACATTCTCACCACTCACTGGGTAAAGAGGTTTCTGCTGAAATTCCTATTAGATTATTGAATTTCATTTCATTTCATTGAATCCCTTCATAATATTAAAGACTTCCATCAGATCACCCATCAGTCTTCTCTTTTCCAGAAAAAAACAGCCCCAGCCTTTCCTGAGTGTTAAATGCTCTCAGTTCTGTACATTATGAATCTTTGTTGCACCTTATCCAGTGCTTCTATTTCCTTTTTCTAAATGGAGATCACCAATGTTGCCAGTGCTCCCAGTGTAGTCTAACCCTGGTTCTGAACAAGTTGAACATTTCCTCCGTGCTTTTCAATTCTATCCCTCTAGAATGGAATCCTATATATGGAATCCTATATATACTTTAGGAAAGATGTGAAGTCAGCGAAAGGATAGCGCGGGCCATAGCAGAGTACACAGAGAACAACCAAAACGGGGAGGTATCATCCTCCACGTTCTGGGAAGCGCTTAAGGCCGTAATAAGAGGGGAAATCATTGCCTTCAAAGCGCAAAGGGATAGGGAGGAAAGGGTGGCTGGGCAGAAGCTGGTCGACTCCATACTGGAGGTAGACCGTAAATACTCCGAGGCCCCGACCGTAGAGCTCCTGGCGGAGAGAAAAGAACTACAAAGGAACTTTGACCTGCTCTCCACCAGGAAAGCAGTGCACCAACTCCGCCAGGCACGCGGGACCCTGTACGAACACGGAGACAAAGCCAGCCGCCTGTTGGCACACGAGCTGAGAAAGCAGGCAGCCACCAGAGAAATTGGGCAAATCAGGGGTACCAGAGGCATTTTGGAAACAGAACCAGAGAGGATTAACAAAACCTTCAAGGCCTTCTACCAAGAGCTGTACACCTCAGAGCCCCCAACGGGGAAGGCTGGGATGAACCGGTTCCTTGATTGACTGGTCATACCAGTCGTGGGAGAGGGAAGGAAACGGGACCTGGAAGCACCACTAGCACTGGGAGAGATCATGGACAGTATCAGCTCCATGCAGACGGGGAAGGCGCCGGGACCGGACGGATTCCCGGCGGACTTCTACAAAAAATTTGCGACAGCGCTGGCCCCGCACCTGCGGGAGATGTTCACAGACTCGCTAGCTAGGGGCACACTGCCACCCACGTTAGCACAGGCCTCAATCTCGCTGATACCTAAGAAAGCCAAAGACCCAACGGAATGTGGGTCATACAGACCCATATCTCTGCTGAACGCAGACGCCAAAATACTGGCCAAAATCCTAGCCAAAAGGCTAGAAGACTGTGTACCTGAGGTGGTCACAGAGGACCAGACGGGCTTCGTCAAAGGTAGACAGCTCACCTCGAACATCAGGCGCCTGCTGAACGTGATAATGACCCCCTCCGGGGAGAGAACACAAGAGGTGATCGTCTCCCTGGACGCAGAAAAGGCCTTCGACAGAGTCGAATGGAAATACCTCACAGAGGTACTGGAGCGGTTCGGGCTTGGAACAGGGTTCACCGCGTGGGTAAAACTCCTATACAACACCCCCATGGCGAGTGTACGGACCAACAATACCAACTCCCAATACTTCCAGCTGCACAGGGGCACCAGACAAGGATGCCCACTGTCCCCACTGCTGTTCGCACTAGCAATCGAACCGCTAGCAATTGCGCTCAGGGCAGCAAAAAATTGGAGGGGGATCCGAAGGGGAGGCAGAGAGCACAGAGTCTCACTCTATGCAGACGATCTGCTCCTCTACATCTCGGACCCACAAAGCAGCATGGACGGAATCATCGCGCTCCTGAAAGAGTTTGGAGCCTTCTCGGGCTACAAACTCAACATGAGCAAAAGCGAGATCTTCCCAGTACACCAGCAAGGGGGGGGGGGGGGTGGGGGGGGGGGCAGCACTAAAGGGGCTGCCGTTCAAACAAGCCCGACATAAATTCCGCTACCTGGGGATCCAAATAGCCCATGACTGGAAAGGGATCCACAAATGGAACCTCACCAGCCTGACGGAGGAAGTAAAAAAGGACCTGCAAAGATGGAACACACTCCCACTCTCCCTCGCAGGAAGAGTCCAGACGATCAAAATGAACGTATTGCCCAGGTTCCTCTTCCTGTTTAGATCCATTCCGATCTACATCCCCAAGGCCTTCTTCATAGCGCTGGACAAACTTATCATGGCGTTCGCATGGGGGGGTAAAAATGCTAGGATCCCAAAGAAGGTCCTACAGAAAACAAAATCCGGGGGGGGCTAGCCCTCCCGAATCTACAATTCTACCACTGGGCGGCAACAGCCGAGCGAGTAAGGGGATGGATCCAGGAGCCAGAAGCCGAGTGGGTGCGTGCGGAGGAGGCCTCCTGCATGGGGACCTCCCTCCGGGCCCTCGCCACGGCAGCACTCCCATCCCCACCCAAAAAACACTCCAGCAGCCCAGTGGTGACAGCCACCCTCCAATCCTGGAACCAACTGCGGCAGCAATTTGGCCTGAACAAAATGTCGGACAAGGCTCTCATCTGCAACAACCATAGGTTTAAACCAGCACTGACTGACGCCACCTTCAAAAGGTGGAGACAGGACGGGAGGACACTGACAGTCAGGGACCTATACACGGACGACAGGATCGCAACACTGGACGAACTGACAGAGAAATTTCAGCTAGCTGGGGGGAACGAGCTACGGTACCTGCAGCTCAAAAACTTCCTACGAAAGGAGACAAGGACGTACCCACAACCGCCACGAAAGACACTACTGGAAGACCTACTGGACGCAAGTATCCTAGAGAAAGGGAACTATAGTGACATGTATGGCCGACTGGTAGATAGGGACGACACCGTACTGGACGCAACAAGAAGGAAGTAGGAGGACGACCTGGGGATGGAGATAGGGTGGGGACTCTGGAGCGAAGCACTGCATAGGGTCAACTCCACCTCCACGTGCGCAAGGCTCAGCCTGACGCAACTAAAAGTGGTACATAGAGCCCACTTAACGAGAAACCGTATGAGTAGGTTCTTCCCGGAGGTGGAGGACAGATGTGAGCGGTGCCAAAGAGGCCCGGCCAACCACGCCCACATGTTCTGGTCTTGCCCCAGACTTGTGGAGTACTGGACAGCCTTCTTCGAGGCTATGTCCAAAGTGGTGGGGGTGAGGGTGGAGCCATGCCCGATAGTGGCGGTCTTCGGGGTTTCAGACCAGCCAGATCTATTCCTGGGGAGGAGGGCGGACGCCCTTGCCTTTGCCTCCCTGATCGCCCGCCGTAGAATCCTGTTTGGCTGGCGGTCAGCAGCACCGCCCAGAGCTGCAGACTGGCTGTCCGACCTCTCGGATTCTCTCCAAATGGAGAAAATCAAATTCGCCATCCGAGGGTCGGACGACGGCTTCCACAGAACGTGGGAGCCATTCATGCAATTGTTCCGGGACCTGTTTGTGGCCAACGTACAAGAGGAAGAATAGTCGGGGGAAGGTAGCCGGCGGGGAGGGGGGGGGGGGGGGGGGCTACGGGCTCGTTACGGGGGTTTGATGGCTAGCTAAGGCCCAAAACCGAACTAAATAAATGCCAATAAACATGTTGGGGAATGTAAAATATGTATGCCGGCAAAGAGGGGGAGGCCACAGTTATTACTACGAAGATGCTCACCTGTAAATATATATGTTAATTTTTGCGTGTTTTTTTTTCTCTCTCTAACAATTTGTAATTTGTTCAATATAAAACATGAAAACTGAATAAAAAACATTTATAAAAAAAAAGGAAAGATGTGAAGTTCTTAGTTAAAAATTGAAATTGAAAATTGAAAATCGCTTATTGTCACGAGTAGGCTTCAATGAAGTTACTGTGAAAAGCCCCTAGTTGCCATATTGCAGCGCCTGTTCGGGGAGGCTGTTACGGGAATCGAACCGTGCTGCTGGCCTGCTTTCAAAGCCAGCGATTTAGCCCAGTGTGCTAAACAGCCCTATAGTTAGGATGTAGAGGACATTAACGAGAATGAAATGGAAAATGAAAATCACTTGTCAGAAATAGACTTCAAATGAAGTTATTGTGAAAAGCCCCCAGTCACCACATTCCGGTGCCTGGGGAGGCTGGTACAGGAATTGAACCGTGCTGCTGGCCTGCCTCAGTCTATAAAGCCAACTATTCAGCCCTGTGCTAAAGCAGCCACTTAGATGGCACCAGAGATAAGTGACTCCAGTCAGTTGGAGTGAATGGAGCAGCTGAATTTCTCTCCTAAGATCACAGCATCTGGAGGGTGGGGAATGGTGCCATTCAGTCTTGTGCGATTATGTCGGCTCTCTGTGGAGGAAGCCAGTCTGTCCATTGCCCCGTTCTATCCCCAAATCTCTGTTGGTTCATTTCTCTCAGTAACCGTCTAATTTCCTATTGAAATCCTTCCGTCATCTCTGCAACTCCGACCTCATAGGCAGTAGGTTCCAGGTTGTTCCCATTCCCTTCACATGGACACAAGGCTGCTGGAGCACAGAGGAGTCTATTTGGCCCATTTATTCCATTCCAGCTCATTGTACAGCGACCCATTTAATCCCATAGTTCGACTATTTTGTTTTCTTTTCAGAATGCATTAAATTCCCTTTTGGAAGTTACAGTCCAGTGAGATTCCAGCACCATTTATGGACAGTGCATTACAAATCACAACTCGCTGTGTTTTACAACAAATAATTGTGCATATGGTGTGTCTGGATTTTCGTAGAATATTCAAAGGTGTCAATGACATGGTTCTGGCACAAAATTAAGACTCAATCTTTATCAATTATTCTGGTGAGGACACCGAGTGTAATATATCCAAGTTTGCGGACAATTAGAACAAATGTACATTTCTATAAAACCTCACTCCCACTGAACCTCCGAAAGAGTTTTAAAGGCAATGGAGTACTTTTGAAATACATTCACTGTTGTAATGTAGGAAGCTAAATACGCATGTGTAATCACATTTAGTTTTAAAATTGTTATTTTCATTATAAAAAAAATTTAGAGTACCCAATTCACTTTTTCTAATTAAGGTACAATTTAGCCTGGCCAATCCACCTACCCTGAACATCTTTGGGTTGTGGGGGTGAGACCAACAAAACCACAGGAAGAATGTGCAAACTCCACACTGCAGTGACCCAGGGTCGGGGTCGAACCTAGGGCCTCGACGGCGTGAGGCAACAGTGCTACCCATTGCGCCACCTTGCTGCCCGTAAATTGTTATTTTCATAATGTATTCACTGGCCTTAGTAATAAGGTCAAGGAAGCCCTTTTATACCTCTTAATATGTGCCTTGCTGCAGCCATTTCGCCTTCTGTACCTTTTCTATATCAACTATGTATTGATTTAATCGCAAAAAACAATAATTAAATTCAAGTTTATTCAGTAGTGAACATTGATCATGATCAGTGAATTGGTGTGTTAGGTCATTATATTGCAAAGACTAGATCTTTTTTTTCAAAAAATAACACGATCAACCAAAATGTTTACAGAAACTGCAGGGCTATCAGAATTTGTTCGAAAAAATAAATTACTCGATAATTTTGAGAAGTTACGAGATGTGATAAGCCTGTATAGAATATTACATGTACTCAGCAGTGTGACCTCCCACCAGTACGTGGCGTCAGGCATCAGTCAGGTGACATCCGGCTACCAGCAGAAGGTTGTCAGGCATACACGAGGCCAGTCGCACATAAGCGTAATTCCAAGAGAGTCTAATGTAACTCTGTGATAACTTAGTCTGTATAGCATTCTGATCGTTACCTTACCACGTGTACAAATGATACTAACTGAATTAGAGGAAATGTTAGAGATTTAACTGAACCACATTTTTGAAAGATTTGGCCTTCATGATGGAGAAACAGGAAAAGCCACTCAGGGAGATGAGGAAATCCAGGCTCAGTGCGGATTTGCTGTCACCCCTCCTTTCTTATACATGAACGGTATTTAGGCTGCAAAACGTTTCACACCAAAACACAGAGGGGTCAAATATAAGCATCACATAATTCTCAATTCACTTCCATTTAACTATATTTGACTTTGTTTGAAAGCTGTCTGTGGTCAAACTGAACAAAGATTAATGGGATTTGTGTTACCCAGTGAAAAGGTTTCTTTTCTTGGTCAGTCATGTTTGCAATTCAATGGTATATATTTCAGAGTTATTCAGGGTGAAGACTCGAGAGCTATTCAATTCAAAATTAAGTCATATATAACAAGTAAATATACAGATGTTCAACATTAAATGAACAAATGTTGAGTACAATTGGTGGAAATTTTCTGTAGGAAGATAAGAATGATGCATTAATGATTGAACAGAGAGCATTGTTCCGTTAGATATTTCCTGAACAAATGCTAAAGTTCAATATAAGTTCTATATCTTATGGTCTTACAAGTTGAGACATCTGTTTTAAAGGAACAGCTGTCTTCATGTAATAAGTGACCTGGCCTCCCAGCCGAACCATTGAAAGCTGCAGCAAGACTGTGCAGTTGAAAGTTGCACAGGTCCATTGGGTACTGTGCTTCCAGCTGTTTCTGTAGCATGGAGGTTATCACATTCACCTAACGTGCAAAAAGTGCCTGGTTCAAAACTAGCAGAAGCATTAAATACTTCTCATTTATGATGTGGAGATACTGGCGTTGGACTGAGTTGGGCACAGTAAGAAGTCTTACAACATCAGGTTAAAGTCCAACAGGTTTGTTTAGAATCACTAGCTTTCAGAGTGCAGCTCCTTCCTCAGGTGAATGAAGATGTGGGTTCCACAAACAAATATGTAGAAAAATTCAATGATGCAAATTGGTACTTTGAATGCGAGTCTTTGCAGGTAATTGTCTTTACAGGTCCATACGGTGCGACTAGAGAGAGGGATAATCACAGGTTAAAGAGGTGTGAATTGTCTCAAGCCAGGACAGTTGGCAGGATTTCACAAGCACATGTAATGTGACATGAATCCAGGGTCCCAGTTAGGCCGTACTCATGTGTGCGGAACTTGGCCATCAGTTTCTGCTCAGCCATTCTGCGTTCTCACACGTCCTGAAGGCCAAACGCTTACCCGAAGATCAGAGGCTGAATGCCCTTGACTGCTGAAGTGTTTGCTGACTGGAAGGGAACATTCCTGCCTGCCGATTGTTGCGCGATGTCCGCTCGTCTGTTGTCGCAGTGTCTGCATGGCCTCGACAATGTACCGCTCTTCTGGACATCCTTTGCTGCAGAGTATGAAGTATATAACGTTGGCCGAGTCGTACCATTACACGTGTTCTCACGTGTAATGTTGGTACCCATGTTAATGATCTGGCACGTCTTGCAGAGGTTGCCATGGCAGGGTTGTGTGGTGTCAGGATCGCTGTTCTCCTGAATGCTGGGTAGTTTGCTGCAATCAATGGTCTGTTTGAGGTTGTGCGGTTGTTTGGAGGGAAGCAGTGTTCATGACCTTGGCAAGATGTTCGTCTTCATCGATGATGTGTTGAAGGCTGCAAAGAAGATGTCATAGTTTCTCCGCTCCAACGAATTCATCAGGCAAATGAGGCACCGGGAGTTTTTCCACAGACCCCAAGAGGCCTACAGCGAACCCAATGAGACAACCAATGAACCGGAAAAGTAGACTGAGCGAACTGTGGGACTGGAAGATCCAGCCAGCAGCAAGGATTTGAAAACACCACCCATTGAAACAATCCGATCAGCTGATTCTACAGCTCCTCTTCCACTAAACCACTCAGAAGAACTGCCTCAAAGACTTTCTTGTCCAAATTCTGAACTCACATCTTTCCCCTCTTTACCTGTTGTTTCCCATCATGCTCTCTCAGTGCTCATCTTGTCTGTGCGACTTACCCGTTGCTCCTTTGAGCCAATTCTCATGAAACTATTTAACATCCAACTTCCACAATCATATAATTTACAGTGCAGAACAGGCCATTCGGCACATCGAGTCTGCACTGGCCCTTGAGCACCCTTCTCAAGTACACACCTCCACCCTATCAGTATGGGATAAAAATTCTGAACAGTTAATTCCAGTTTTAGCAGAATATTTTAGTCTCTCTTCTTTCCCCAAAGCTATAAATCCCTGTCCCACACACTCTCCCTCCTCCCTGGGCTGAAATCCAAATAAAGTATTAGATCATTATTTCTGTATCCTTTTACCAAAGTTATATAATTAGAGGTAAGAATATTCTTCATAAGTCACTTCATTCATGAGTTGCGACAGACATTAATCTGAATCACCCTGACTGAGCCGACAGAATAACAGAGGTGAACCTTGTGTCCAGAACTGACCATGTGGAGATTTGATGAGCAATCGCGAAGGTCGTTTCTCCAAATCTTCCAGGGTTTCCTTTGTTCTTCCTCGCCCGCTCGAACTAAGTTATACCGGATATCAGACTCAGGGTCCATTCTGGTTCGCTTCCTACTGACTAAATAACTTCAATCAAATATGGAGAAGACTGAACCCACTGTTCGGTCCCTGCTCCAAACTCCATTCTTTTTTTTTTTTATAAATTTAGAGTACCCAATTATTTTTTCCAATTAAGGGGCAATTTAGCGTGGCCGATCCACCTATCCTGCACATCTTTGGGTTGTGGGGGTGAAACCCACGCAGACACGGGGAGAATGTGCAAACTCTTCACGGACAGTGACCCAGGGCCAGGATTAGAACCCGGGTCCTCAGTGCCGTAGGCAGCAATGCTAACCACTGTGCCACCGTGCTGCCCCCCAAACTCCATTCCTGACGTACCAACTCTATCCCTCTCCCTGGCACAGTCTGAGACTTAGCCAGACTCTTTGTAAATTTGGTTTCATACTTGATCCAATATGAGCTTCTGACCTCATAGAATTTACAGTGCAGGAGGACATTCGGCCCATCTAATCAGCACTGTCTCTTGGAAAGAGAACCCAAACTAAGCCCACGCTTCCACCTATCCCCGTAACCCCCCCCCCCCCCTAACCTTTTTAGATAATACGGCAATTTACCATCGTAACCTCCAGATTCGACAATTCCATTACACACCTGGCTGCTCTCCCACATTCTACCTCTGTAAACTTAAAGCCATCCAAAAGTCTGCTACCCATGCCTTAATTCACAGCAAGTTCCTTTCCCCTGTGATCCCTGTGCTCCGAGACTTGCATTCGCTCCCAGTCAATTCTCACCCTTGTTTTCAAATCCCTCTGTGGACTTGTCTCTTCCTGTGTCTGTCATCTCCTTCAGCTCCACAACCCCCTGAGATATCTGCACAGCTCTGATCCTGGACTCTTGTACACCCCCGATTCTAATTACTCCGCCATGGTTTTAAGTTCCCTCGGCCCCAAGCACTGAATTCCCTCCCTGAACCGCCCTGTCTCCACCTCACTTACCTCCTTTCAGACTCTTTAAAACACCTCTTTGACCAAGTCTTGGTCACCTGTCCTAATATCTCCTTTTGTGTCTGGGTGTCTCACTTTGTTTTATGATGTTCCTGTGAAGTTGACTGGGATGATTTATGATGTTAAAGGTGTTATGTAAATAGATGTTGTTGTTGACTGTAACCCTGACCTCCTGTTTTACAATATCCCATTGGTTTCACAACAAACTCTATCTCTGATGTTTTGCCCCCTGCGGGTTTGCAGCCTCTATAAAGTTGTGATGTGGAGATGCCGGCGTTGGACTGGGGTGAGCACAGTAAGAAGTCTTACAACACCAGGTTAAAGTCCAACAGGTTTGTTTCAAACACGAGCTTTCGGAGCACGGCTCCTTCTTCATTCACCTGAAGAAGGAGCCGTGCTCCGAAAGCTCGTGTTTGAAACAAACCTGTTGGACTTTAACCTGGTGTTGTAAGACTTCTTACTCTATAAAGTTGGTGGCCGTTAACTCAGATCTGTCACCGGGAGAAGGCCACTGATGCAAACCCGGGCCCGGAAACTTCTTATTGCGGTTTGGAGCCTCCACCGGGTTTCAGTGAAACCTGCCACTTCGCGGCTCTGCCAGAGACCACCTCCTTTTGCGGCCTGGTGGAGACTGTGGAGCACGTTTATGTTGTATGTCCCAGGCTGCACCCCCTCTTTGATTTCTTGACGTTGTTGTTGAGGTTTTGTTTGCACTTCAACCCCACGCTCCTGATCTATGGACATCCGGTGCGGCGAGGGGCAGGGAAGGCGGAGGACTTCCTTGTGAACCTGCTCCTGGGCCTGGCCAAACTAGCCATTTATCGGTCCAGGCAGCGGGCGAGCGAGGGGGTCGTCCAGCCCGACTGTCTGCCCCTCTTCCGTGGCCTCGTTCGTGGCCGGCTGTCCCTGGAGAGGGAGCATGCGGTGTCCACGGGCACACTGGAAGATTCCGTGCTCGGTGGGCACCGCAGGGGTTGGATTGCCTTATCTCCCCCGATTTTCACACTCTAATTTGACGGGTTTTAGATAAGTTTCTGTTCCCTTTCTTGTTCCATTTGGGTTGTGCTCCATTCGTTGTTTTAGCAGCACTCCCTTCTTTTGTTTTATCCATTATTTACTTTATGTTCTTTTGCTTAGTTCTTTTCACACCCAGCATCATGCTAAGGCAGATGCTGGCTTAATTCTGCATATGAACATAAATGTGCAGGTCTCAAAACTCACAAAATAAATTTTACAAAAAACGAACACCAACATCAGACATAAACTAAAGTAGTGAAGCCCCAAAACAGCTTCAGTGAAACCTCCCGGCCGAGCCCAGCATGGGCACTGCGCATGCCCCAGCTCACAATGCCGTGGGAATGATTGACGGCAGCTCTGATCCAATAGGAAGAGAAGGATGGGCCTGGAGGACCGAGTGGTTGTAGCGGGTCCTCCAACCAATCGGAGTGAATGAGAGGCGGGGTCTGAGCCCGGTCTCCCACGTGAGGTGGAGCATGCGCTGTGCCGAGTACAGTCCAGGATTCAGGCGGTGGGCTGGAGATTCCTGGTCAGATCCCGCTCGGTGAGTCCTGAGGGAGGGATGGAGCCGGCCCGGCGGATGGGTCGGGAGGCTTCAAAAATACTCCGTGTCACCCAGAATACGAATCTCGGATATGGCAGTTGAACCGGCTAAAGGTGCTCGGGCTTTTCTCTGAGACAGGCCCGGGTGGCCGGGAGAACGCGTACGGAGCGAGTGTCCCGGCTTTGCTCCGCCTCCCATTCACTCTGATTGGCTGGAGGACCAGCTGCTCCCGGTTAGTCCTCCAGCACCGCCCCCTGAGTTGGAGCAAACCCTTCAGCTTCATCCAACAGATAGAACATAGAAACATACCATAGAAACAGGCAGGACTGTTCCCTTCCAGTTGGGGAACACTTCAGCAGTCAAGGACACTCAGCCTCTGATCTCCGGGTCAGCATTCTACAAGGAGGCCTTCAGGAGACGCGACAACGCAAAATTGCTGAGCAAAAACTTATAGCTAAGTTCCGCACGCATGAATGCGGACTCAACCGGGATCTGGGATTCATGTCGCATTACATTCGGCCCCCACCAACAAGCCTGGACTTGCAGAGGCCTACCGACTGAACTGGCTTGGGACAATTCACACCTCTTTAACCTGGAGTTACCTCTCTCTCTGCATCTTTGATGATTTGATTGCCTGCAGGTGCTCGCATTCCGGGCATCTCTGACTGTCTATATAAACATTTCTGGAACAAGCCTTTCCATTCACCTGAAGAAGGAGCCGTGCTCCGAAAGCTCGTGTTTGAAACAAACCTGTTGGACTTTAACCTGGTGTTGTAAGACTTCTTACTATAGAAACATACAGCACAGAATAGGCCCTTCGGCTCACGATGCTGTGCCCAACCTTTGTCCTAGATTAATTCTAGATTATCATAGAATCTACAGTGCAGAAGGAGGCCATTCGGCCCATCGAGTCTGCACCGGCTCTTGGAAAGAGCACCCTACCCGAGGTCAACACCTCCACCCTATCCTCATAACCCAGTAACCACACCCAACACTAAGGGCAATTTATCATGGCCAATCCACCGAACCTGCACATTTTGGACTGTGGGAGGAAACCGGAGCACCTGGAGGAAACCCACGCACACACGGGGAGGATGTGCAGCACTCCACATAGACATTGACCCAAGCCAGAAATCGAATCTGGGACCCTAGAGCTGTGAAGCCATTGTGCTATCAACAATGCTACCGTGCTGCCCTCAAGAACAAATTAATCTACACTTCATTATTCTACCATAATCCATGTACCTATCCAATAGCCGCTTGAAGGTCCCTAATGTTTCCGACTCAACTACTTCCACAGGCAGTGCATTCCATGCCCCCACTACTCTCTGGGTAAAGAACCTACCTCTGACATCCCCCTATATCTTCCACCATTCACCTTAAATTTATGTCCCCTTGTAATGGTTTGTTCCACCCGGAGAAAAAGTCTCTGACTGTCTTCTCTATCTCTTCCCCTGATCATCTTATAAACCTCTATCAAGTCATCCCTCATCCTTCTCCATTCTAATGAGAAAAACCCTAGCACCCTCAACCTTTCCTCATAAGATCTACTCTCCATTCCAGGCAACATCCTGGTAAATCTCCTTTGCACCTTTTCCAAAGCTCCCACATCCGTCGTAAAATGAGGTGACCAGAACTGCACATAGCACTCCAAATGTGGCCTTACCAAGGTTTTGTACAGCTACATCATCACCTAACGGCTCTTAAATTCAATCCCACTGCTAATGAATGCTGGCACACCATAGGCCTTCTTCACAGCTCCATCCACTTGAGTGGCAACTTTCAAAGATCTATGAACATAGACCCCAAGATCTCTCTGCTCCTCCACAATGCCAAGAACCCTTCCGTTAACCCTGTATTCCGCATTCCATAAGACCATAAGACATAGGAGTGGAAGTAAGGCCATTCGGCCCATCGAGTCCACTCTGCCATTCAATCATGGCTGATGGGCATTTCAACTCCACCTACCAGCATTCTCCCCATAGCCCTTAATTCCTCGCGACATCAAGAATTGATCTATCTCTGCCTTGAAGCCATTTAGCGTCCCGGCCTCCACTGCACTCCGCGGCAATGAATTCCACAGGCCCACCACTCTCTGGCTGAAGAAATGTCTCCGCATTTCTGTTCTGAATTTACCCCCTCTAATTCTAAGGCTGTGCCCACGGGTCCTCGTCTCCTCGCCTAACGGAAACAGTTTCTTTGCGTCCACCCTTTCTAAGCCATGTATTATCTTGTAAGTTTCTATTAGATCTCCCCTTAACCTTCTAAACTCCAATGAATACAATCCCAGGATCCTCAGCCGTTCATCATATGTTAGACCCGCCATTCCAGGGATCATCCGTGTGAATCTCCGCTGGACACGCTCCAGTGCCAGTATGTCCTTCCTGAGATGTGGGGCCCAAAACTGGACACAGTACTCCAAATGGGGCCTAACCAGAGCCTTATAAAGGCTCAGTAGCACATCGCTGCTTTTATATTCCAACCCTCTTGAGATAAATGACAACATTGCATTCGCTTTCTTAATCACAGATTCAACCTGCATGTTTACCTTTAGGGAATCCTCGACTAGCACTCCCAGATCCCTTTGTACTTTGGCTTTATGAATTTTCTCACCGTTTAGAAAGTAGTCTATGCTTGGATTCTTTTTTCCAAAGTGCAAGACCTCACATTTTCTCACGTTGAATTGCACCAGCCATTTCCTGCACCACTCTCCCAAACTGTCTAGATCCTTCTGCAGCCTCCCCACTTCCACAGCACTAACTGCCAGACCACCTAACTTCGTATCATCGGCAAACTTCGCTAGAATGCCCCCAGTCCCTTCATCCAGATCATTAATATATATGGTGAACAGCTGCGGCCCCAATACTGAACCCTGTGGGACACCGCTGGTCACCGGCTGCCATTCCGAAAAAGAACCTTTTATCCCAACTCTCTGCCTTCTGTCAGACAGCCAATCCTCAACCCATGCCAGTAGCTCACCTCGAACACCATGGGCCCTCACCTTACTCAGCAGCCTCCTGTGTGGCACCTTATCAAAGGCCTTTTGGAAATCCAGATAGACCACATCCACTGGGTTTCCCTGGTCTAACCTACTTGTCACCTCCTCAAAGAATTCTAACAGGTTCGTCAGGCACGACCTCCCCTTACTAAATCCATGTTGACTTGTTCTAATCCGACCCTACTCTTCCAAGAATTTAGAAATCTCATCCTTAACGATCGATTCTAGAATTTTACCAACGACCGAGGTTAGGCTAATTGGCCTATAATTTTCCATCTTTTGTCTTGATCCTTTCTTGAACAAGGGGGTTACAACAGCGATCTTCCAATCGTCCGGGACTTTCCCTGACTCCAGTGATTTATGAAAGATCTCAACCAACGCTTCCGCTATTTCTTCAGCCACCTCCCTCAGAACTCTAGGGTGTAGCCCATCGGGGCCAGGAGTTTTGTCAATTCATATTTGTCCTTCCAAAATGGACAACCTCACACTTGTCAGGATAGAAGTCTTACAACACCAGGTTAAAGTCCAACAGGTTTGTTTCAAACACGAGCTTTCAGAGCACTGCTCCTCCCTCAGGTGAATTAAGAGGTATGTTCTAGAAACATATATATAGACATAGTCAAAGATGCAAAACAATGCTTTGAATGCGAGCATTTGCAGGTAATTAAGTCTTACAGAGACAGGGGTATATCCTAGTTTGCGGGCTACTTGAATAAATGTACATTTCTATAAAACCTTGCACCGCCACTGGACCTTCTGAAGTATTTTAAAGCCAATTAAGTACTTTTGAAACATATTCACTGATGTAATGTAAGAAGCTGTAATTACGCATGTGTAATCACATTTAGTTTTAAAATTGTTATTTTCATAGTGTATTCACTGTCATTGGTAACAAGGTCAAGGAAGCCCTTTTATACCTCAAACACGTGGCTTTCTGCAGCCATTTCCCCTTCTGTACCTTTTCTATATTAACCATGTATTGATTTCATACCACAAAACAATAATTACATTTATGATTATTCAGTGGTGAACATTAATTATCATTAGTGAATTGGTGTATTTGGTAATCATATTGCAACGGCTAGATCTTTATTTTTAAAAATAACACCTTCAACCAAAATGTTTCCAGAAACTGCAGAGCTATCAGAATTTGATTGAAAAAATAAATTACTTTGTAATTTTGTGAAGTTACAAGACATCATACTCTGCCAAGACTGTGGGCCAGGCAGTAGAGTAATGGTATTGTTACTGGGCTAGTAATCCAGAGACCCAGGTTAATGCTCTGGGGATCTGGGATCAAATCTGCCTATGACAGATATTGAAATTGAATAAAAGTCTCAAAGTATAAGTCTAACGGTGACTTTGTCGATTGTTGTAAAAACCCGTCGGGTCCTTCAGGAAATCTGCTCTCCTCACGTGGCCTGGCCTACACGTGACTCCAGATCCACAGCAATGTTGTGGTTGATTTGGACGTGCCCTCTGAAATAGCCTCACAAGACACGCAGTTCAAGGGCAATTGGAATGAGCAGTAAATGCTGGTCCAGCCAGTGACCCCCACCTCCCATGATTGAAGAATTTTGAAGAAGGCTCAGTGAGGTACAGTGAATAGTATTTTTTCCATATACATTTAGAGTACTGCTCCAATAAAGCTCAAAGGAAACTTGAGAAACAGAACCTCATCCTTGATCAGGCAATTTATCTTTTATTTGTATAAATTTAGAGTACCCGATTATTTTTTTTCCAAATTAAGGGGCAATTTAACATGGCCAATCCGCCTAACGTGCACAATTTTGTGTTGTGGGGTTGAAATCCACGCAGACATGGGGAAAATGTGCAAACTCCGCACGGACAGTGATCCAGGGCCGGGATTCGAACCTGAGTCCACGGTGCCGCAGTCCCAGTGCTAACCACTGCGCCATATGGTGCCCTGTATTCATTAAAAATTACTGTATCAATTAGCTAAAAGTCTGCAACAGATGATTAAATAAGTGGTGATCATTAATTGAGTTACAATTAGTGAAACAATTTTTTTAATTCATTGGACGTGGGCGTCGCAGGCTGTGCCAGCATTTATTACCCATCCCTAATTGCCCTTGAGGGCTGGTAAGAGTCAACCACATTGATATAGGTCTGGAGTCACATGTAGGCCAGACTGGGTAAGGACGGCAGATTTCCCTCCCGAAAGTGCATTAGTGAACCAGCTGGTTTCATAGACATTTAATTCCAGAAATATTATTGAGTTTAAATTCCATCAGCTGTGGTAGTAGGATTCAAACCCGGGACCCCAGATCATTATCCTGGGTTTATGGATGACTAGTCCAGCCACAATACCACTACACCACTGCCTCCTCACTGTGTAACTGGTTAAAGCTCTTTCCACAGTCAGTTCACTGGAACTCTCTCACTCGGGTGTGTGTTGTGTGAGTCTCGGGCTTTTCCAGTCACACTGATGTTTGAAATCTTTTCTCATTGAGAACAGAGAAACGTTTCACCTGCCACATTCGAAGGATGATATTCAGGGCCTGATGAATCAACTGACTTCTGTCCGAACTTGATGCAATATTTAGTCTCAATTTACCGAATACAAACCTTCTATTGTCCCGTAAAAAGAGTTTACAAAACTACGGTACTGAGGACCCGGGTTTGAAACCCGGCCCTGGGTCAATGTCCGTATGGAGGTTCTGTTCCTCGAGTTTCCTTTCAGCTTTACTAGAGCAGTGCAGGAGGCTGTGGACAGAGTGGGAGTGGGGCAGGGAATTAAAATATTAAAATGATCAGAAGCTCAGGATTATGTTTGCAGACTGAATGGTGATGCTCCACAGTCACCCAATCCAGATTTAATCTCAGTGTAGGGAAGACCAAATCGTGAGCAGTGAATACACAATACTGGATGGCAAGAAGTACAAATAAATCACTGTCACCTGGAAAGTGTGTTTGGAATCCTGGAATATGGGAAGGAAGGCGATGAACTGGTGGTTGTTGCATCTGTTGTGTCTGCATGGAAATGGTTTACAATGATGTTCATAAGAACACATGAAATGGAAGCGGGGGAGCCTAGATGGCTCCTCGAGCCACTGCATTTCTTGCTGTCTGTAACCTGCCCATTCAGGCATCATTCTGGTACAATTCCTGTATCTTCCCCAGTCCTTCCAGATCCATTTTATGATATAGAGACATTAGCTCAACAATCCTGTGAACTAATTTAGTCTGGCCCAGTGTCACCGAGCTGAAATCCAGTCTTTCTCTGACACATTATTCTTGATGCCACAGCTGACAGGTTAAGAGTTTAGCAGTAAGTGGAAGAGGCAAGTTTGTAGATGCTCTGCAGTGTTACAGACTGGCTCGTTGGAACTTATTCTGTCCCATTTTACATTCAGCTAACAGTAAAATGACTAAAATGCTGCAACATACAGGCATTTGGTGCAAAGGTGAGTTTGCTGCTCAGATTAGTTAAAGTCTCCATTTTGTAAAATGGATCTCGAAGGACTGGAGAAGATGCAGGAAAAGATATTTGAATTATGCCTGAACTGGCAGGTTATACCCAGCAAGAAAGATTGGATAGGGCATCACCTTTTCTCTGGAAATGGGTATGAAGGATGACCTAATCCTGCAAGATTATGAAAAGGTTTGATATGATAGACAAGTGGAAGATGTTTCCACTGGATAAGAATAAATGTGAGTTGGTCATTAATTAATCTAATGTGCAGTTCAGGAGCAGTTCAGAGGGAGATCGCTCACACACTTCATGTGTGCAAAGAAATGGAGCCGGGGAGCAATAGAAGCTGCGGAGTGAGCTGGTAGGCTTCAGAAAAACCCCGAGGAGGCTTCAACTCCCGAGTAAAATGTTAACGATCCCGCCTTAAACAGCACCGAACAGAGTGAGAGCTGAGCGGTGACAGGCCCGGGTTACCGGCCGCCATCTTTACAGAGGACAAGGTGCCACAGGACGCATGCGCTGTGAGCCTGGACCGGATACCAACTCTCCCGGATTGACTGACTGGAGTCTCCAGGATTTGATTTTATTCATTTGAGGTGGTCACTGGCTGGGCCAACATTCATTGCCCATCCTTAATTTGCTGAGAACTGAGTGGCTGTCTCGGCCATCTCACAGGGCATTTAAAGAGTCAACCACATTGCTGTGGTCTGGAACCGTGTCGGCCAGACCAGGTAAGGATGGCAGATTTTCTTTTCTGTTCATTCACGGGATGTGGGTGTCGCTGGCTGGGCCAGCATTCACTGCCCAGCCCTAATTGCCCTTGAACTGAGTGTATCTCAGACCATTTTAAGAGTCAACCAGCGGACTGTGGGTCTGGAGTCACATGTAGGCCAGACCAGGTAAGGATAGAAGATTTCCTTCACGGTAGAACATCAGTGAACTAGGTGGCTCTCTGCAACAATCGACAATGGTTTCATGGTCACCACTAGACTTTCAGTGAATTCAAAATGTTACTTTCTGCCTTGGTAAGATTCATACCTGTGTGTCTGGGAAATTATTACGACAGTAAAGAAGATTTTTTTGTAATTTTCTTTGAACATTTCTCTTAAGTGGATATAAAAATATTGAAAATGGGATAAAGGTCGATTGGCTGACAGTCAAACACTGTCCTGTAAGGTAATGAGTCCTTTTGCTTCCCAATTGGCCGAGGAAGGCAGTGTGTCACAAGGATGGATGTGTTGGCCGATTAATGGCTGGAGGATGGGGGCAGGTCATGTGATCAAACCTCCAGGAGTATATTTAATCAAAGTTGGCGAGGAGAGAATGTTGTAAATTTATATCCTAAACTGACAGTGAGGTTTCTGTAAATTTACAGGATACTGGAAGTGGAGGTTTAACAGACGGGAACACAAACCAAACGTCACATCGCGATCTGACAGAGTCACTCGATTCATCAGAACCTGAATATCAGCAGCATCTGGGTGTGGAAGGTAAAAGGTTTGTCTGTTCTGTCTGTGAGGGAAGATTTCAGGTCTCAGTGTGACTGGAAAAGCCCCGAGATTCACAAACCCTGGTTAGACCAAACCTGGAGAACTGTGTTCAGTTCTGGGCAACAAACCTGAGGAAGGATAGAATGGCCTCGGAGGGAGTGAGCACAGATTTACCTGAGTGATATCTGAACCCCCCGGGGTTAAATTACAAAACTAGGTTACACAAAAGAGTCAGAGACACGATGGCACAGAGAATGGCATTCGGCCCATTGAATCGATACTTGCTCTCTGGAGCAATCCAGTCAGTGCCATTCTCCTGCTCCATCCCTGTATCCTCGCAGGTTTATTTCCCTCAAATCCAATTTCCTTTTGAAATCAAATGATTCATTGTGTCTATTTTCAAACTCCCTCCTGGGCAGCAAGTTTCAGGTCATTGCCGCTCGTTGTGTAAAAACATATCTCATATCACCTCATATCTCCTGTACCTTTTACATACAAACTAGGAACAGGCCACTCGGCCCCTCGAGCCTGCTCAGCATTCAGTAAGATTGTGGCTGATCTCATTCTAACCTCAACTCCACATTCCTGCCTACCCCTGATAACCTTTCAGCCCCTCGCCCATCAAGAATCTATCCAGCTCTGCGTTAAAAATATTCAAGGACTCTGCTCCCACTGCCTTTTAAGGACGGGAGTTCCAAAGTCTTACAACCCTCGAGAATAAAAAATCCTCATCTCCACCTGAAATGGGCGACTCCTTATTTTGCAACAGTGATACCCTTGTTCTCGATTCTTATATAGATCAATCCAGGTTTTACCCAAAACTTTAAATCTGTCTACCTAGTGCTTTTACGATCAATGAATGGAAACAGAGTTTCTTTGTCCACCCGATGAAAATCTGACATAATCTTGTGTCCCTGAGTCAAATCTCCCCCAACCACCTTTGCTGGATCCATTCTGGTAAATCTGCTCTGCACCTTCTCTCCAAGAACCTTCACATCCTTCCTGAAGAGTGGTGACCAGAGCTTTATAAAGATTCATTGAATAGAATTAGACCACAGAATTCCTACAATGCAGAAGGAGGCCATTCAGCCCATCGAGTCTACACCCACTCTCTGGACGGGCAGCCTGTCTAGACCCACACCACTACCCTGTCCCTGTAACCCCACAGCCCCACCTAACCTGCACATCCCTGGACACTGAGGGACAATTCATCAAGGTCAATCCACCTAACGTGGCCTTCTTTAGACTGTGGGAGGAAACCTGAGCACCGGGTAGAAACCCACACATACACGGGGAAAAAGTGCAAACTCCACACAGTCACCAAGGCCGGAATTGAACCCGGGCCCCTGGCTCTATGAGGCAGCAGTGCTAATAATCGTGCCACCAGAAGCATAGTTTTGGGATCAATATTACTGTTTATGAATAAAAGCAAATTACTGTGGATGCTACAATCTGAAGCCAAAGAGAAAATGCTGGAACATCTCAGCAGGTCTGGCAGCATCCGTAGGGAGAGAAAAGAACTAACAAAGGACCATCTGGACTCAACATGAGATCTTTTCTCTTCCTACAGATGCTGCCAGACGTGCTGAGATGTTCCAGCATTATCTCTTCGGTTATTGTTTATGAAGCTCAAGATCGAATTTGCTTTGCCATCTATCCTCTTTAATATGACTTGCAGATGTACAAAATCCCTCTTCACCTCTCTCTCATTCCTCCCAAAGAGGCCAGTTGGGTTTTTATAACAATCCAGCAGTTTTCATGGTCACTTTTTCCCAGTGCCGGCCCCACAAATGACCAGATTCATTCAGCTCAATTTCACAACCTGCCTTTGTGTTTTTGTGGGTTCTCTCTCACTCCCTATTTTCTGTTTTCAATCAGTTTCACAGGGTGTTCGAAGGGGAGGCTTCAAAGTCCGGAAACTCAAACCAAGCATCACATCAGGATCTGACAGAGTCCTCAATTTATCATATCCGGAATATCAGCAGATTTTGAACATGGAAGGAAAAAGCATCATTCACAGTGGGGAGAAACCGCACACATCATCAGGCCCCATGAGACAGAAATGCAGCCGCACTGAGAAGAAACCGTGGAAATGTGCGGACTGTGGGAAAGGATTCACTTACCCATCCAAGCTGGAAACTCATCGACGTGTTCACACTGGGGAGAGACCATTCACCTGCTCCACGTGTGGGAAGGGATTCACTGAGTCATCCACACTGCGGAAACACCAGCGTGTTCACACTGGGGAGAGACCGTTCACCTGCATCGAGTGTGGGAAGGGATTCACTGAGTCATCCACACTGCGGAAACACCAGTGTGTTCATACTGGGGAGAGACCATTCACCTGCACCGAGTGTGGGAAGGGATTCACTCGGTCATCCCACCTGCTGATTCACCAGCGTGTTCACACTGGGGAGAGACTGTTCACCTGCTCCACCTGTGGGAAGGGATTCGCTCAGTCATCCGCACTGCTTAGTCACCAGCGTGTTCACACTGGGGAGAGACCGTTCACCTGCTCCACGTGTGGGAAGGGATTCACTCGGTCATCCAACCTGCTGAGTCACCAGCGAGTTCACACTGGGGAGAGACCGTTCACCTGCTCCACATGTGGGAAGGGATTCACTGAGTCATCCACACTGCGGAAACACCAGTGTGTTCACACTGGGGAGAGACCGTTCACCTGCATCGAGTGTGGGAAGGGATTCACTGAGTCATCCACACTGCGGAAACACCAGCGTGTTCACACTGGGGAGAGACCGTTCACCTGCATCGAGTGTGGGAAGGGATTCACTGAGTCATCCACACTGCGGAAACACCAGTGTGTTCACACTGGGGAGAGACCATTCACCTGCACCGAGTGTGGGAAGGGATTCACTCGGTCATCCCACCTGCTGATTCACCAGCGTGTTCACACTGGGGAGAGACTGTTCACCTGCTCCACCTGTGGGAAGGGATTCGCTCAGTCATCCGCCCTGCTCAGTCACCAGCGTGTTCACACTGGGGAGAGACCGTTCACCTGCTCCACGTGTGGGAAGGGATTCACTCGGTCATCCAACCTGCTGAGTCACCAGCGAGTTCACACTGGGGAGAGACCGTTCACCTGCTCCACGTGTGGGAAGGGATTCACTCGGTCATCCCACCTGCTGATTCACCAGCGTGTTCACACTGGGGAGAGACTGTTCACCTGCTCCACCTGTGGGAAGGGATTCGCTTAGTCATCCGCCCTGCTCAGTCACCAGCGTGTTCACACTGGGGAGAGACCGTTCACCTGCTCCACGTGTGGGAAGGGATTCACTCGGTCATCCCACCTGCTGATTCACCAGCGTGTTCACACTGGGGAGAGACCGTTCACCTGCTCCACGTGTGGGAAGGGATTCACTCGGTCATCCAACCTGCTGAGTCACCAGCGAGTTCACACTGGGGAGAGACCGTTCACCTGCTCCACGTGTGGGAAGTGATTCACTGAGTCATCCACACTGCGGAAACACCAGCGTGTTCACACTGGGGAGAGACCATTCACCTGCTCCACGTGTGGGAAGGGATTCACTGAGTCATCCACACTGCGGAAACACCAGCGTGTTCACACTGGGGAGAGACCGTTCACCTGCATCGAGTGTGGGAAGGGATTCACTGAGTCATCCACACTGCGGAAACACCAGCGTGTTCACACTGGGGAGAGACCGTTCACCTGCATCGAGTGTGGGAAGGGATTCACTGAGTCATCCACACTGCGGAAACACCAGTGTGTTCACACTGGGGAGAGACCATTCACCTGCGCCGAGTGTGGGAAGGGATTCACTCGGTCATCCCACCTGCTGATTCACCAGCGTGTTCACACTGGGGAGAGACTGTTCACCTGCTCCACCTGTGGGAAGGGATTCGCTCAGTCATCCGCCCTGCTTAGTCACCAGCGTGTTCACACTGGGGAGAGACCGTTCACCTGCTCCACGTGTGGGAAGGGATTCACTCGGTCATCCAACCTACTGAGTCACCAGCGAGTTCACACTGGGGAGAGACCGTTCACCTGCTCCACGTGTGGGAAGGGATTCACTGAGTCATCCACACTGCGGAAACACCAGCGTGTTCACACTGGGGAGAGACCGTTCACCTGCATCGAGTGTGGGAAGGGATTCACTGAGTCATCCACACTGCGGAAACACCAGCGTGTTCACACTGGGGAGAGACCGTTCACCTGCTCCACGTGTGGGAAGGGATTCACCTCTTCATCCTACCTGCTGAAACACCAACGAGGCCACAAGTAACCACAGTGATTGGATTTTGCTGTGAACTCACATTCAGGACTGAACCATGTTCATGTGGGTCTCTTTCTGCTGATAACAAACTCCAGCCCATTTACAGGGGCTAATATTGTGGCTGAAAGTTAAATAAATTAGAATTATGTTAAATTCAGTGTTGAAATGTTTTAATATCTCTGACACAAGTTAGTTCCTTTTGAAGTACTCTCGCTCTCCCCTCATTTCCAACAAGAAGTGTGAGGAGCTTGTGGAGCTTCATTGTGACTGAGATTGAGTCAATCCGATCAGCTGCCTCTGCTGCTTCCCTCCCTTCCACGAGCCCACCGGACCAAACTGTCTCTAAATTTCATCCTTTTGACTTCTGGTGGCAGCCATGGAGTAGGAGGTCGCGCATTTGGGAGCTCTCGCTCGTGACGGACATTTTGAACCTTTTCTCCCGATTTGTTTCGGAATTCTATTAGAAACATCGGTGGAGAGTGAGACAGTGAGGAGAAATCCCCACCAGTATGTGGAGCCGTGGACCAGAAATGGTCGTCCAAGAAGAAGGAAGTGCAGTGGGGGAGGGGGTGGTGAGCAGGTGGTAAGTTTGTTAAGGGGGGTTGGGATTCTTGTGCTGCTAATAGTGGGGCGGAGGGGGAAGAGGGAGCAGCTCTTCTGACAGAGGAGAAACTGTTGCTGAGAGACAAAAGGGGAGGTCGAGGACAGTGGATGCCCGAAGGCGGGCCAATGGAGGTGAGGGACGCGAGCTGGAGGCTGGTCTAAGAAGGGTGATCACTACATGGAACCTTAGAGGGCTGAATTGGCTGGTTAAGAGAGCTCACATGTTCACACATTTGAAGGGATTGAAGGCGAACGTGGCAATGTTACAGGAGACACACCTGAGAGCAATAGATCAGACCAGATTGAGGAAGGGATGGGTCAGCCAAGTATTTCATTCAGTGCTGGACTCTTAAGACTAGGGGGGTCGCTATCCTGATCAACAAACGGGTGGCATTTGAGGCAGGGAGAATAGTGGTGGACGTGGGGGCAAGTTCATCATGGTGAGGTGGGGGGTTCGAGGTCAACGACAGGGAGGGTAGCAAAGGAACTAAAGGGGTTCATGGAGTAAATTGTGGGGGGGGGGGGGGGGGGGGGGGGGGGGAGTTCACCTGTGGCGGTTCGGACGGCCAAGAGTGAAGGAATTTTCTTTTTTTCTCCCATGTGCACAAAGCGTATTGCCGGATCGACTTCTTTATTCTCAGCATGGTTCTACTGGTGGGGGTGGTTGACACCGAATATTCGGCAATTGCTGTGTCGGACCATGCCCCACATTGGTTGGATTTACGGGTGAGTAAGGAGAGAGGGCAGCGCCCGCAATGGAGGTTGGGTGTGGGAATGTTAGCGGATGAGGGGGTGTGCGGGTGGGTGAGGGAATCTATCCAGAACTATTTGGAAATAAATGACACGGGGGATGTCTCGGCAGCAACGGTTTGGGAAGCGCTGATGGCAGTGGTTAGGGGGAGTTAATGTCGATACAGACCCATAGGGAAAAGGTGGAGCGAGCAGAGAGGGACAGGGTAGTTGGGGAAATACTCCAGGTGGACAGGACATATTCGGAGGCCCCGGAGGCGGGGTTATTGAAGGAGTGGCAGGGGCTACAAATGGAGTTTGAGCTGTTATCTGGAGGGAAGGCGGAGGAGCAATTGAGGAAGGCGAGGGGGGAGCGGTATACGAGTATGGTGAGAAGGCCAGTACGATGCTTGCACACGAGCTGAGGAAAAGGGAGGCGGCCAGGGAGATAGGAAGGTTGAAGGACAGAGGTGGGAACCCGGTCTTGGACCCAGCAGGGGTGAACGGGGTGTTTAAGGAGTTTTATAGCAAGTTATATGAGTCAGAACCCCAGCTGGGGTAGAGGGGATGAGGCAGTTTCTGGGTGAGTTGAAGTCCGAAGGAAGGACTGGTGGAGGGGTCGGGAGCCCTGATTGGAATTGAAGAAATAGTAGAGGGGCTGGAGGCTAGGCATTGGGTAAGGCCCTGGGACCGGACAGCTACCCAGTTGAATTTTATAAGAAGTTCTCGGAGATGCTGGGCCCGCTGCTGGTGAGGGTATTTAATGAGGCAAGGGAGCAGGGTGCCCTTCCCCCAACAATGTCACAGGCCTCGATCCTGAAGCGGGTGATGGACCCTGAGCTATGCGGGTCATATAGGTCAATCTCCCTATTGAACGTGGATGCCAAACTGTTGGCCAGAATATTGGCCTCGAGGCTAGAGGGCTGTGTCCCTGAGGTGATAAGGGAAGACCAGACGGGGTTTGTGAAGGGCAGGCAACTTATGGCCAATGTCAGAAGGCTTTTAAACGGTATGACAGGTGGGAGAGGGAAAGGTATTGGATATCTACAAAGAACTCATGGAGTCGAGGGAAACTTAGATAGAGGAGCTAAGGGGCAAATGGGAAGAGGAGCTCTGGGGAGGGATAGAGGCAGGTCTGTGGGCAGATGCCTTGAGCAGAGTCAATACGTCCTCATCATGTGCCAGGCTCAGCCTGATAAAATTTTTGGTCGTTCACAGGGCAGACATTTTAAAAAAGATTTAGAGTATCCAATTTATTTTTTCCAATTAAAGGGCATGTTAGCGTGGCCAATCCACCGAGTCTACACATCTTGGGGTTGTGGGGGCGAAACCCACGCAAGCACAGGCAGAATGTGCAAACTCCACATGGACAGTGACCCAGAGCTGGGATCGAACCTGGGACTTTGGCGCCATGAGGCAGCGATTCTAACCACTGTGCCACCGTGCTGCCCCGTTCACCGGGCACACAGGCCGGTGGCCTGGATGAGCAGGTTTTTTGGGGTAGAGGAGAGGCGTGCCGGGGTGGGGGGGGGGGGGGGGGGGGGGGGGTACAGCAAGTCATGTCCATATGTTCTGGGCCTGCCTGAAGCTTGGGGGATCCTGGCAGGGTTTTACAGATGTCATGTCCACGGCCCTAAAAACACGGGTGGTGCCGAGTCCAGAGGTGCCGGATTTTGGAGTGCCGGCAGTCCAGGGGGTGAGAGAGACTGATGTCTTGGCCTTTGCCTCCCTGGTAGCCCGGAGACGGATATTGCTAGCGTGGAGGGACTCGAAGCCCCCGGAATCAGAGATCTGGGTTAGCGATGTGGCTGGATTTCTCAGACTTGAAAAATCAAGTTTGCCCTCAGAGAGTCACGCTCGGGTTCATCAGGAGGTGGCAGCCGTTTTTCGACTTCTTTCGAGAAAATTAACTGTCAGCAGAGGCAAAAAACTTAAAGGGGGAGAGTTAGGATTTCTCTGTTGAGGGTAGGAGGGACTTGTTATGGATGGAGATGATTTATGCACGCTGTTTTATGTGGATTTGCATTGTTTACTGTTGTCACATTATTATAAAATTATAAAGCCTTGACAAAATGTATTTTTAAAAAAATCAACATCACCAAAATCAGATCATCTGCACATTGCCACATTGCTGTTTGTGCCATGTTGCTTTGTGGAAATTGGCTGCTGCATTTCCTATAACAGTGACGACACTTCAGAAGCTCTTTGGGACAAGCTGAGGTTATGAAAGGTGCTACAGAAGTGCAAGTTTTAAATTGAAGATTGATGCTTTCTGATATTAATTGATTTCAGACATCCCAATTAATAAATTTGCTTTGGTTCGGACAAGACTTTAACCAATTAAATCAAAGGCAGAATTCTGGACAGTAAATTTAAAAAGGAGTTTTTTAAAGAAAAGCTTTATTGACTGACATGAAGAAATTGACATTTACAACTTCATGCAGGTGATCAGTCTGTGGAAGCGTAACCCTCCCTGGCTCCTTCTTTGACACTAATTTCCTTGGAACTCGGCCTCGAGAGTCTTCAGTACTTGGCCAGGAAGGAAGGCCTTCGGAACCTCGACTTTTACCCCCAAAGTGACCATTACCTCATGTCAGAGTTGGGCCTGTGGGAACATGACCATTGGTCAATTGGGCACCAGTTTAATTTAATTGGATCTTTAATTACTGACACCACCTTCTCTCATTATCTTTGACAGGAATACAATTGAACAGTTTCATACTATCCCTTTATCTGATTCTGTACAACCCCTTATTCAAACAGTTTCAAACATTGAGGCTAATCAGAGTTGGAAGGTCTCCCTTGCCGGTACATTTATCCTCATCGCACATTCTTTTTTTTTTTTATAAATTTAGAGTACCCAATTATTTTTTCCAATTAAGGGGCAATTTAGCATGGTCAATCCACCTAACCTGCACATTTTTGGGTTGTGGGGGCGAAACCCACGCAGACACGGGGAGAACGTGCAAACTCCACACGGACAGTGACCCAGAGCCGGGATCGAACCTGGGACCTCAGCGCCGTGAGGCGGTTGTGCTAACCACTAGGTCACCGTGCCGCCCTGTTCATCGCACATTCTTTATATACACAGCGATTAAGCTTTTATATTTTTACAACAAATAAAACTCAGACTTTTACTAGAACTACTGATCCATTATTGTTTAATTAATTGTAACTCAATTAAGGATCACTACTTATTTAATCATGTTACAGATTGGTAGCTAATTAATACTTAATTTATACATTTGGTTTATACATACACTGGTTATCTACTGAGTAGTACTACACTCAGTATGCTTCACACGGTGTCTGTGTCTATGTATTTACATTGTGTATTTATCGGATGTCCTAGATTGTTTCATGTATGGAACGATTTGTCTGGACTGTACGCAGAACAATACTTTTCACTGTACCTCGGTACACGTTACAGTAAATCAAATCCAATCAAAGAGACAGTTTCTGACAAATGTTCAGATTGAACAATGAGCCTTCTTAAAAATTATACATTCATAATGAATAATGGACCAGCATTTACTGCTCATTCCAATTCCCTTGAACTGCGTGTCTTGTGAGGCTATTTCAAGGGACACTTACAAATCAACCACATCATTGCTGTGGATCTGGAGTCACGTGTCGGCCAGGCCACGTAGAATGGCCATAAATTAGGAGAGGGGAATGTGCAACAGGACCTGGGTATCCTCGTACACCAGTCACTGAAGGTAAACATGTAGCTACAGCAGGCGGTAAAGAAGGCAAATGCTATGCTAGCCTTCATTGTGAGTGGATTAGAGGACAGGAGCAGGGATATCATGCAGAAATTGTGCAGGGCCTTGGCAAGGCCGTACCTAGAATATTGTGTACAGTTTTGTTCTCCTTATCAGATGAAGGATGTTCTTGCTTGAGAGGAAGTGCAGCGAAGGTTTACCAGACTGATTCTTGGGATGGTGGGACTGACGTATGAAAAATTGAATCAGTTAGGATTGTATTCGCTGGCTTTCAGAAGAATGAGGGGGGCTCTCATAGAAACCTATAATACATATAGATACATAGAAGACATGAGGCCTTTTGAGCCTGCTCCGCCTTTTATTATGATCATGGCTGATCATCCAACTCAATATCCTAATTCTGCTTTCTCCCCAAAGCCTTCGATCCTATTCTTCCGAAGTGCTATATCCAGCCGCCTCTTGAATATATTCAATGTTTTAGCATCAACTACTTCCTGTGGTAATGAATTCCACAGGCTCACCACTCTTTGGGTGAAGAAATGTCTCCTCATCTCTGTCCGAAATGGTTTACCCTGAATCCTCAGGCCCCTGAATTAGAAAAAATGAATCTCAGAACCCCTGGTTCTGGACAAACCCGTCATTGGTAACATCTTCCCTGCATCTCCCCTGTCTAGTCCTGTTAAAATTTTAAAGTCTCTATGAGATCCCCCCTCATGCTTCTGAACTCCAGCGAGAACAATCCCAACCTTATCGATCTCTCCTCATATGACAGTCCTGCCATCTCTGGAATCAGCCTGGTAAACATTCGCTGCACTCCCTCGAAAGCAAGAACACCCTGAGAAGGAGACCAAAACTGCGCACAATATTCTCGGTGTGGCCTCATCATGGACATGTACAATTGCAGCAACACATCCCTGCTTCTATACTCAAAACCTCTTGCAATGAAGGCCAACGTACCATTAGCCGGGGCGGCATGTGGCGCAGTGGTTAGCACTGGGACTGCAGCGCTAAGGACCCAGGTTTGAATCCCGGCCCTGGGTCACTGTGGTGTTTGCACATTCTCCCCATGTCTACTTGGGTTTCAGCCCCACTACTCAATGATGTGCAGGTTAGGTGGATTGGCCATGCTAAATTGCCCCGTAATTGGAGAAAAAAATAATTGAGTACTCTATTTATCTTAAACAAAACATACCATTAACCTTGTTGACCGCCTGCTGCACCTGCATGCTTACCTTCAGCAACTGGTGCACAAGGACACCCAGGTCCTGCTGCACACTTCCCTCTCCCAATTTACAACCATCCAGGTAGTAATCTGCCTTCCTGTTTTTGCTTCCAAAGTGAATAACCTCACACTTATCCAAATTATACTGCATCTGCCATTGATTTGCCCACTCGCCCAACCTGTCCAGATCATGCTGCAGGATCCCTGCATCCTCGTCACAGTTCACCGTCCCACCCAACTTGGTATCATCTGCGAACTTTGAGATGTTACATTTTGTTCCCTCATCCAAATTATTAATATATATTGTGAATAGCTGGAGTCCCAGCACCAATCCCTGTGGTATCCCACTAGTTACTGCCTGCCAATTTGAAAAGGACCCATTAATTCCTACTCTTTGTTTCCTCTCTGTCAACCAGTTTTCTATCCACCTCAGTACACTTCCCCCAATCCCATGCGCTTTAATTCTGCCCAATAATCTCTTAGGCAGGATTTTGTCAAACGCCTTCTGAAAGTCCAAATATACTACATCGACTGGCTCCCCTTGTCAACTGTACTGGTTACGTCTTCAAAGAATTCCAACAGATTTGTCAAGCATGATGTCCCCTTCATAAATCCATGCCGACTCTGACTGATCCTGCCACTACTTTCCAAATGTTCCGCTACAAAGCCCTTGATAATGGATTCAAGAATTTTCCCCACTACCGATATTAGGCTTACTGGTCCATAATTCCCTGCTTTCTCTCTACAGAACCAAAGTATGTATTCAATTGCTCAGCCATTTCTTTGCCCCTATTTTGCATTCCCCTGTTTCTGTCTGTAGGGGGCCTACATTTATCTTTACCAATCTCTTTCTCTTCACATATAGAAACTCTGAGTGTCAGTCTTTATGTTCCCTGCAAGCTTACTTTCATACTGTACTTTCCCCTTCTGAATCAATCCCGTTGTCCTACTTTGCTGAATTCTAAACTGCACCCAATCCTCAGACCTATTATTTTTCTTGGCCAATCTGTATGCTTCTTCCTTGGATCGCATACTATTTCTAATTTCCTTTGTAAGCCATGGATTGGCCCTCTTACCCATTTTGCTTTTGTGCCAGACAGGAATGAACAGTTGCTGTAGTTCCCCCATACGGTCCTTGAATGTTTGCCGTTGCCTACCTACTGTCATCCCTTTAAGTAACTCTCCATAATCTATCAAGGCCAACTCATGCCTCATATCTTCATAGTTCCCTTTATTAAGATTCAGCACCCAAGTCTCCGAATCAACAACTTCACTCTCCATCGTGATAAAAATTATCATGTTATAATCGCTCATAATATTCTAACAGCTCTTGATTTTCCCGATGGTGGCAGTGTACAGAATAAGAGGTCGCAATCTGAGGATACGGGGGAGACCATTTAGACACAGATGAGGAGAAATTTCTTCACCCAGAGAGTGGTGACCCTGTGGAATTTTTTAACACGGGAAATGGTTGAGGCCAATACATTGTATGTTTTCAAGAAGCAGTTAGATATAGCGCTGAGGGCGAAGGGGATCAAAGGATATGGAGGGGAAAGAGGGATTAAGCTATTGAGTGGGATGATAAACTATGCTCATAATGAATGGCAGAGCAGGCGCAAAGGGCCAAATGCGCCTATGTTCTATGTAATCCCTTCCCACACTGAGAGCAGGTGAACGGCTTCTCCCCAGTGTGAACTCGCTGATGTCTCTGCAGGGTGGATGAATCAATGAATCCCTTCCCACACTGTGTGCAGGTGAATGGCCTCTCCCCAGTGTGAACTCGCTGATGTCTCCGCAGGGTGGATGAATCAATGAATCCCTTCCCACACTGAGAACAGGGGAATGGCCTCTCCCGAGTGTGAACTCGCTGATGTTTCTGCAGGGTGAATGAAGCACGGAATCTCTGCCCACACAGAGAGCAGGTAAATGGCTTCTCCCCAGTGTGAACTCGCTGGTGTGACTGCAGGGTGGATGAATAAATAAATTCCTTCCCACACTGAGAGCAGTTGAATGGCCTCACCCCCGAATGAATTCGCCGATGTTTCCGTAGGCTGGATGAATCAATGAATCCCTTTCCACACTGAGAGCAGGGGAATGGCCTCTCCCCAGTGTGACTGCGTCGATGAATCTCCAGCTTAGACGGGACTCTGAATCCCTTCCCACAGTCCCCACATTTCCACGGCTTCTCCATATTTTGGGTCTCCTCGTGTCTCTCCAGATTGGACAATCAGCGGAAGCCTTGTCTATGCAGTCTATACACAGAACATGTGCACTGTCTCTCCTCGCTGTGAATGGTGTGATGTTTTTTCAGGCTGTGTAACCAGTTGAAGCTCTTTCCACAGTCAGTTCACTGGAACACTCTCACTCGGATGTGTGGGTCTCCAGTCACACTCACGTTTAAAATCTTTTGAAGCCGACAGATCGGACAAACATTTCTCCTTCTCACCAATGATATTCAGAGCCCGTTGTTTTCCTATCAGAAGGAATCGAATGAGTTTGTCACATCGAGACGTGATGTTTGAGATTTCTGTCTATAATTCCTCCTCTTCCAATATCCTTTAAAAACAATTTACAAAAGTCTTCATTGTTAGTTCAGGATAGAAATTCAGGACAGACCACTCTAGTTCCTCTCTCGTTCTCCAAAAGCTGTAAATCTCCATCCCACACAATCCCCCTCCATTCTCACTCTGCTGTATCTACTATTCACCCTCCCAATTCTCCTGAAGATGCTGATTCATGTTGATTGACAGATCCCAGCTCAGCTCACTGCTTCCTGACCAGGACACAGAAATTTGAATAGGAGCAAGAGTAGGCCATTCGGCCCACCGAGTCTGCTCAACTATGCAATGAGACCCTTGGCCGATCTCCCTCAGCACCATTTTCCCACACAATCCCCATATCCTTCAATATCTTCAATATCTGGAAACCTATCAATATTTGTCTTGAACAGACTTGGTGACTGAGGCTCCATATTCCTCTGAGGTAGAGAACTCAGAAGCTTCATCACATCCTCGAGTGAAGAAATCCCGCTTATTCTCAGCTTTTATGCTACTTTCCTATCTGTTCCCCATAACCCTTAACTCCATTGTCAATAAAATATGTCAAACTTGTGCTTCAATATATTCAATGACCCCCAGATACAACTGGTCCCTGTGGAAAACCCTCTGAGGGAAGAGATGACTAGAAATCTATAACGTAGCTACAGTCTTATATTACAAGAAGATAAATAATAATACGTTTACTTTATTATAGAACCGCAAATAATATATCTAATCTGTTCCATATATGAACACGAGACATATCTTTGTCCAATATTATTTTAATGTCCCGTGAAATGTCACCCATCTCCTGGGGAACTCACCCCTTTAATTGAGAACATTAGGAAAGAAACAATTATTTTTAAAAATAAATTTAGAGTAACCAATTTTTTTTTCCAATTAAGGTGCAGTTTAGCGTGGCCAATCCACTTACCCTGCACATCTTTGGGTTGTGGAGGCGCAGACATGGGGAGAATGTGCAAACTCCACGCGGACAGTGACCCGGGCAGGGATCGAACCCGGGTCCTGCGTACCGTGAGGCAGCAGTGCTAACCACTGTGCCACCATGCCGCCGACAGAAAAATATTTTCACCAGATAGGCTGGTGAACGGGAGTGAGAAGGGGTGAAGCTGCAGCGGTTGAACCAGTTTTCGCTGGTTCGTCAAGCTTAGCTTCTGGGGGGGCAGCACGGTGACGCAGTGGGTTAGCACTGCTGCCTCACGGCGCCAAGGTCCCAGGTTCGATCCCGGCTCTGGGTCACTGTCCGTGTGGAGTTTGCACATTCTCCCCGTGGTTGCGTGGGTTGCACCCCCACAACCCAAAGATGTGCAGAATAGGTTGATTTGCCACACTACATTGCCCCTTAATTGGAAAAAAATTAATTGGCTACTCTAAATTTTAAAAAGAGCTTAGCTTTTGGGTCGGAACCTGGGAGCGTGGGTCTGGATTCAATTTGTGTGTCTAGGTCGGGCGCTGATGGGAAATGGGGGGGTGGTGGGATGGGTTAGCTAGCTGATAGCTGATGTGTGTGGCTATCACCTTGGTGGACCCTTGGCCTGTACTTTTTGAAGATTTACTGGATAGTCCCTTATGGCTGATTCCGTAATGGGGTGGGGGAGGGGTGGGAGACCTCTGATTCAGGGCTGTCATGCTACCATGCTACCATGCTGCCCCTCATTCTAATCAATACACTTGTCCTTCTTTCATTCACTAGGATTGGCTTCCTTTTCTTTCCATCTCTGCCATCGCTTTGCATCATCAATAAAACATAAGATCAATAAGGGCAGCACGGTAGCATGGTGGTTAGCATAAATGCTTCACAGCTCCAGGGTCCCAGGTTCGGTTCCCGGCTGGGTCACTGTCTGTGTGGAGTCTGCACATCCTCCCCGTGTGTGCGTGGGTTTCCTACGGGTGCTCCGGTTTCCTCCCACAGTCCAAAGATGTGCGGGTTAGGTGGATTGGCCATGCTAAATTGCCCGTAGTGTGCTAAAAAGTAAGGTTAAGGGGTTTGTTGGGTTCCGGGTATAGGGTGGATACGTGGGTTTGAGTAGGGTGATCATGGCTCGGCACAACATCGAGGGCCGAAGGGCCTGTTCTGTGCTGTACTGTTCTATGTTCTACATTGGGACTCAAAGACTAATCCAGTTTGATGGACAAGTTGTCTCCATTCTGAAGAATGGGGAACAAGCTCCTCCCACTCATTGAAACATCGCCCCGACAAAGATGAGAAACGCGCATGCGCCCTGCTGCACATCCAATAAAGATGGCGGCCGTTAACCCGAGCAGAATATGAGGAGCTGCAGCTCCGCTCGGTACAAACGGAGTCCCGTAAAGTTTTCCGAAGTTTGCGGCTTACAACAATTTTACACAACATTTCCGCGCACCCCGCTATCTCTCGCTTCCTCCAGATTGTAAAACGCCATTTACCAATTTCGGATGTGAAGACGCAGCCCTTCTCCTTCGCCATTACCCACACTGCGCATGCTTCAATCACAGCGGACCCCGCCCCTCATTCACTCCGAATGGTTGGAGGACCAGCTGTTCCCGGTCGGTCCTCCAGTTCCGCCTCCCCTCTTCCTATTTGTCGGGAGTTGCCGTCAATTACCCGGGCATTATGACGGTTACAGACGGTGAGCGCGGCCACAGGCTCAGGCTGACTCGCTGATTGATCAATAATAACATTGTTTCACATTTGGCTCTGGGGTCGCACTCGGGATTTGTAAACCCCGCCCCCCCGGCACTGACCTCTCACTTGACACCTCACAATGCCCAGGCAATGATTGACGGCAGCTCCGGAACAATAGGAGGAGAAGGAGATTGGTTGGTGGAATCAGTGAATGTGGGGCGGGGCTCTCGGGTGCCGGATCTTCACAGAAGAAGCAACCGCGCAGGCGCACGTGCCAACATAAACAAAGATGTGGAGATGCCGGCGTTGGACTGGGGTGAGCACAGTAAGAAGTCTTACAACACCAGGTTAAAGTCCAACAGGTTTGTTTCAAACACGAGCTTTCGGAGCATGGCTCCTTCTTCAGGTGAAGGAAAGGCTTGTTCCAGAAATGTTTATATAGACACAGTCAGAGATGCCCCGGAATGCGAGCACCTGCAGGCAATCAAATCATCAAAGATGCAGAGAGAGAGGTAACTCCAGGTTAAAGAGGTGTGAATTGTCCCAAGCCAGTTCAGTCGGTAGGCCTCTGCAAGTCCAGGCTTGTTGGTGGGGGCCGAATGTAATGCGACATGAATCCCAGATCCCGGTTGAGTCCGCATTCATGCGTGCGGAACTTAGCTATAAGTTTTTGCTCACATGAGCAAAAACTTATAGCTAAGTTCCGCACGCATGAATGCGGACTCAACCGGGATCTGGGATTCATGTCGCATTACATTCGGCCCCCACCAACAAGCCTGGACTTGCAGAGGCCTACCGACTGAACTGGCTTGGGACAATTCACACCTCTTTAACCTGGAGTTACCTCTCTCTCTGCATCTTTGATGATTTGATTGCCTGCAGGTGCTCGCATTCCGGGGCATCTCTGACTGTGTCTATATAAACATTTCTGGAACAAGCCTTTCCATTCACCTGAAGAAGGAGCCATGCTCCGAAAGCTCGTGTTTGAAACAAACCTGTTGGACTTTAACCTGGTGTTGTAAGACTTCTTACTGAACATAAACAAAGAAAGAAAGGTTCCTCTCCTCCATATCTAACCTGGATGCATAGTGATGATTTTTGTCAACAGAGATTACAGCTATCAGGCAAAAATTAAACAGATTGAGCCTTATTTTCTTGAGAAAACAAGTCACTCAGTCGTGACCTAGCACATGTCTTTAAAATGATCTGTGGGTTGGACAGGGGAGATGTGGGGCGGATGCTGCCAATTGTAAAGGAGTCGAAAACTAGGAGCCAGGAATAAACATGGGCGGCACGGTAGCACAGTGGTTAGCACTGAGAAACGGTGCGGGATTTGCCGGTTTCGCGCTTGACACCGAGGAGGCTGACAAGCAGTGTTGTTTCACAGTGGGAGGATCCCAGATTCAATTCCCGCTTGGGTCACTGTCTGTGCAAAGGCTGCATGTTCTCCCCGTGTCTGCTTGGGTTTCCTCTGGGTGCTCGGGTTTCCTCCCACAAATCCTTAAAGATGTGCTTGTTCGGTAAATTGGATATTCTGAATTCTCCCTCTGTGAACCCGAACAGGCGCCGGAATATGGCAACTGGGGGCTTTTCACAGTAACTTCTTTGCATAAGCCTACTTGTGACAATAATGAATATTATTATTATAAACTAGGTCATAAATACAAGAGAGTTACTAAAATCCAAGAGGGAGATATGGACACCTTTCTTTATTCACTGGATTAGAATGTGCAACTTGTTACCAAGGAGGGAGTTGAGGAAAGTGCTGGGATGTTTCCAAAAGGAAATGGGACAAGCACATGAGAATGGGAATGGAAAGATCAGCTGACAGGCTGAGATGAGATGGATGGGATGAAAGGAGATGTGTCAAGTATAATCAGCAGCAGAACAGTTGGACCAACTGGCCTGTTTGTGCATTGTAGAATCTAAGTAATTCAATGTAAACTTATTTTACACAATATTAAGATTGCAGATGGGAGATTGAAACCAAACATCATGTCAAGTCCTAACAGAGTCTATCGATTCATCAGGAGTTGAAAATTATCAGCCTTTCAATGTGGAAGGAGAAATGTTTGTCCTGCCAGGGAGAAAAGATTGCAAACATCAGTGTGACTGGAAAAGCACTGAGGCACACACACACTGAGTGATTATTCCAGCGTACTGACTGCGCAAAGAGCTTTAACCAATCAGAGAGCCTGAAAACATGTTGCACCATTTGCATCAGGAAGTGACCGTACTCAGGCTGTGTGTGTGGACCAGGTTTCACATCAGGAAGTGACCGTACTCATGCTGTGTGTGGACGAGGCTTCAACTCATCATCCACCCTGGACAGACATAAGAACACCGTCCCCACGTAGAAAAAGTTGAAATGTGGGTATTGTGGGAAGGGATTCAATTAACAACCTGAAGTGGAAAATCATCCATGCAGTCACACTGGGTAGAGGCCATTCACCTGCTCTGCTTGTTGAAAGGGATTCACTCAGTCATCCAGCCTGTACACACACCAGCATGTTCACACTGGTGAGAGGCCATTCACCTGTCTGGGTTGCTTTATCCAACCATCCGGCCACTCTGATCAGAAACTGTTTCAATGTGCTGACTGTGAGAAGAGCTTTAAAAGCAGAAAAGATTTACTGTTGCACCAACGCACTCACACTGGGGAGAGGCCATTCACCTGCTCCGTGTGTGGGAAGGGATTCACTCAGTCATCCCATCTCCTGACACACAAACGTATTCATACTGATCAGAGACCATTTAATTGTTCTGACTGTGAGAAAACTTTTAAACAAACGGGATCTTCTGAAATACCAACACACTCACACTGGGGGAGGCTATTCGCCTGCTCGATGTGTGGGAAGGGATTCACTCAGCTCACCGTCTGAGACACTATCGAGTTCACACTGGGGAGAGACCGTTCACCTGCCCTGTGTGTGGACAGGAATTCATTGATTCATCCAACCTTCTGATACACCAACTTGTTCACACTGATCAGAGACCATTTAAATGTTCGCACTGTGAGAAGGGAATTGAAAGTAAACAGAATCTGCTGAAACACCAGCAAGTTCACACTGGGTAGAGGCCATTCAACTGCCCCACGTGTGGAAGGCATTTGCTCAGTCAAACAACCTGCTCAGACACCAGCAGGTTCACAGGCAGCATCAGGGTTTGGATTCTGCTGTTATTGCTGCTGTTAATCACATGCAGAAGTGAAATTTATTTGTGCACCTATTTCATGTGGGATTCCACAGTTTTGTGGTATATATCAATGATTTTGAGTTAAATGTAGGAGCAACGATTAAGAAGTTGGCAGAAGGTACAGAAGTTTTTCATGTGTTTGACAATGCGTGGGTTTCCTCCGGGTGCTCCGGTTTCCTCTTACAAGTCCCGAAAGATGTGCTTGTTAAAGGTGACATTCTGGATTCTCCCTCAGTGTACTGAACAGGCGACATAGTGTGGCAGCGTTAATGTCAGCCTGCTGTGACAGTAAAAGATTGTTATTATGCAGAACAAACCCATGGGCAGCAGGAAGATATCAATGGACTGGGTCAGATGGACAGAAAAATGGCAAATGGAATTCAATCTGCAGCAGTATGACATCAAGAATTTGGAGGGTAAAGAAGAGAAGGGAATGAAGAATAAACGGGATGATGCTGAGAATTATACAGGAACAATGACCTTGGATTCAAAAACCACAGATTCCTGAAGGTGGCTGGACAGGTAGATCAGGTGGTCAAGAGGCATTTGGGACACTTTTCTTTCTTGTCTGAGGCCCAGAATGAAAGAACAGGGAGATTATGTTTGAACTTGATAAAACATACAGCACAGCTAGATTGCTGAGTACAGTTCTGGTCACTACATGAATCAACTATAAAGTAAGGATATATGAATCAACTAATGTAAATCTTAAAATAAATTCATAATTTATCATATAGTTACATTCATTGTTCAGTTAATCAAATCTAGAGGATAAAGATAACACTAACTAACAAAGGATTGTAACAGTTGGAAATCTCAATTTTTCAGTAAACTAAATTCTGAGGTGTTTAGATAATAATAATCATTTCAGTTAATTCTATAAAACAAGGTGACTTCAGCACAATGGAAGAAGCTGATTGGTGAGTAGCTGATGAACCTTCATTTATTTTAATATCAAATTGATTCTGGTTCAGTCAGTTAATAATCAGATAAACAAAGACACAGCAGGGCATCCTAGTCCCGTGGAATGCACATCCAGTTCCCTGTGGGAAAAGCAGCATCTTTCTCATAGGCTGGACAATCACGCGTGCAGGAAATGTCATCAGCTGCAGCAACAGGAAGCAAAGAAGAGTATTTCTCAGGATACGATTCCATGCTTTGTGTGGTACATATCAATGATTTAAACTTTGACAGCGGATATGTTTAAGACAGTGACAATCTTGCGATTGTGAGGAAGAAAGCTGCAACCTGCAGGAAAATATCAGCCGACTGATCAGGTGGTAAGACAAGTAACAAACGGAGATTAATCTGTAACATTGTGAAATAATAAATACATTTGAGGCGGACAAACAAGGCAAAGAGAAATAATATTACAGGTATGAGTGAGAAGTGTAGAGGCACAGAGGGAGATTGAAGTGCAGGCCCACAGATCCCTGAATGCAGCAGGAGAGGTAGATGAGGTGGTTGAAAAGGCACACAGGGTAGCACGGTAGCATAGTGGTTAGCACAATTGCTTCACAGCTCCAGGGTCCCAGGATGATTCCCGGCTGGGTCACTGTCTGTGCGGATTCTGCACGTTCTCCCTGTGTGTGTTTCCTCCGGGTGCTCCGGTTTCCTCCCACAGTCCACAGATGTGCAGCCTCGGTGGATTGGCCATGATAAATTGCCCTTAGTGATCAAAAACGTTAGGAGAGGTTATTGGGATAGGGTGGAAGTGAGGGCTTAAATGGGTCGGTGCAGACTCGAGGGGCTGAATGGCCTCCTTCTGCACTGTATGTTCTATGTTCACGAAATCGATATTAAGTGAGACACAGCATATAAGAGCAGCGAATATGTCCAGCATTTTCTGGTGATGAACGATTTTGGGCTGGATTCTCTGTCTGCAGGACCCGTTACGACATAAAGCCAGCGCCGCCCCCACACCGATCCTCTGCCCGGTAGGGTGGGGAGGGGGGGGGGGGGGGAGGGGCAGCAGCCACTCCGCGTACAACCCCCGGCTTTACCTGTGGATATGCTGCAGAATGGCTGGGTCAATGGCCGTGCATGCACAGGGCTGTGGCCTGTGACGGCCAGGGTGTACAGCATGGTACTGGCCGCGTGCGGACCCGGCTTGCCTAAATCTACCCCCCTGTAACCCCCCTCGCCACCCTCAGACCACCCCCCCAGTCCCCGCCGAAGCGTCCCCTGCCAGCGGAATGGCTCCCCCACCCCCCGACAGTGACAGCGCTGGACACAGTCCGCAGCCACCACGCATGGTCCCTGAAAGTTGTGAGGACACGTGTCCCACACCATCAGGGAGTCGGCCAATTGGAGGTGGAGCATCGGGGGAGGGTCCCGGGTGATGTCCAGGGGCCGTCCATACGGCGTGCAGCGTACTCCTCGAGAATACCGTTTTAGGGGGCGGAGCATCGGAAAAACGGTGCCCCCTCTGATTCCAGCGTAAAAATGGATTGTCCGGCCGATCGCCGAACGCGATTTCGCCGATCGGAGAATCCGGCCTACTCTGGGCCAGGGTTTAGAGAATTCCAAAGTATATCATGGAGTTCATCTGACCCATAACTTTAAATAGATTGTGGTTATGGGGAGCACAAGGGCCTACTTTGCAGGTGTGACGCAACAGAGAGCTAAAGTATGTTTAAAACAAAACAATGTTTATTCTATGAATCCAGTTAACATTTTATAAACACACAGTGAACAATTTATCAACTACCAATCCTGATATAGATAACCCTGGTTAACTTTCCAAACAACATCCATAAGATAAATCGTTATTGAAATAAAGACAACAGGTTTAAATGCTCTAGAGAGGCAGGTATTACTTTGAAATCATCAATGATGATAAGAAGTAAGACATAGGAACAGAATTAGGCCACTCGGCCCATCGAGTCTGCTCCGTCATTCAATAATGGCTGATATTTTTCTCATCCCCCTCATGAAGAAGGAGCTTTTAAAGATCGTGTCACAGTAACTGTCACCTTGTTCACAATCAAACCAAACTCACTGTCTTCACCAAGGAGATAGATGCTATCTGTATTGTCTCAGGCAAGCGACCACTCGGAAGCGATGACTGTAGAAAAGTTTAGATTTATTCCTCTTACTATTTACCTTCTACTTACCAAAGGGTCTCCCACGCCGGCCCACACCTGGGGCGGGATATTTATGTTCCAACAGTCCCTGGAAAAGGTGGGGCAGCTCCCCCTCCCCTCACCTGGGTAAATAATACTCAGGTGAGGCCACAGGGGCTCTGAGGTTGCAGATCCCTGGGCCTCCTGTAGGGTTAGAACACTACCCAGGCCATGGAGACAGATTAGGAAACCCTGTCCCTAGATCAGTTCAAAATTGAGGACGTGTTGAAGTGAGAATTATAAATTACAGGAGCGCTGGCAATAATCTCCCAGCCATTCCTGGGGGTGCCAGAGGACTGGAGAATTACAAATGTTACGCACTTGTTCAAAAAGGACATTTCCAGCAATTACAGACCAGTTAGTTTAGAATATCCTGGGAAAGGAGTTCACTAAAATCAGCAACAACTCAGCCTCTTGTGCGGTTTTGGTTTCTGTTTCTCTTCCTGCACAATGTAACCCTAAACTCCGGTTTACAATGATCCACTTTGCAAACAGAGATCTATGGCTTCATTAATTTCAGCCCAAAGTGTAACCACAGGAAGAGGAGGCTTTGCAAACATCCCACCCTTAATGATGAGATTCAGTACATCAGTCCAAAAGACTGGCTCTCAGTCCAAAAGACTGGCTCTTGTGTTTGTGGTCCCGGGAGTGTTCCCAATACATTCCCTGGATCCGAGGGTTAGGAAACACTCTGGAAGGTATGGGGAGCTCGGACCTGTCCATGGGAGTAACTGAAGGTATGAGAACTGGATTAAAAAGGAGAAGAGACCCTAAAATGGGGCAATCGGGAACAGGACACCAGCTAGTTTCCTCTTATCCTGGAGAAATTACTGTCTCTGCTGTGTGTCTGAAAAAACATAAATTCATTTGATACATATCAGAATATTAATCTGCAGCAAATTGTGGGATTATTAACAACAGCATGAACATTCTCCAACTGTCAGAATGAACATGTTCAGTCCTGGATGTGATTAACAGCAGCATTAACAACATAATCCAATTCCAGTTGTTGCTTGTGAACTCTCTGGTGTCTCAAGAGGTGGGATGAGTGGATGAATGTCTTCCCACAGTCAGAGCAAAGAAACGGCCTCTCCCCAGTGTGAACTCGCTGGTGTGTCAGAAGATTGGACGGATAAATGAATCCTTTCCCACACGTGGAGCAGGTGAATGACCTCTCCCCAGTGTGAACTCACTGGTGTTTCTGGAGGCTGGACGACAGAGTGAATCCGTTCCCACACACAGTACACCTGAATGGCCTCTCCTCATTGTGAACTCGCTGGTGTGTTAGCAGATCAGTTGAGGTTTTGTAAATCTTCTCACACTCAGAACATTTGAAAAGTCTTTTATCCGTGTGAACCAGTTGGCGTTTAGCAAGGTAGGATGATCGTGAGAATCCCTTCCCACATTTAAAGCAGGTGAATGGCCTCTCCCCAGTGTGGACTCTCTGGTGTATCAGCAATTCACTTGTGGTTTTATAACTCTTCTCACATTCAGTACATTTGAAAGGTCTGTTATCCGTGTGAACTAGTCGGTGTGTAGTGAGGTAGGCTGATCGGGTGAATCCTTTCCCACACACAGAGAAGGTGAATGGCCTCTCCCCAGTGTGAGTACGTTCATGTTCAATGAGTGTCTGTGATCGTATGAACTGCTTTGCACAATGAGAGCAACTGAATTGTCTCTCGGTGGGAACAACCTGGTGCGTGACCAGGTCCTCGGAGTTTTTAGAGTTGTTATCACAGCCTGAGGGGTTAAAGAGCCTCTCGTCAATGTGAACTTGCTGGTGTGTCAGCAGGTGGGAGGACTGAATGAAGCCTTTCCCACATATGGAGCAGATGAATGGCCTCTCCCCAGTGTGACTGCGTCGATGATTTTCAAGCAGGGATGGATAATTGAATCCCTTCCCACAGTCATCACACTTCCATGGTGCTGGATTTGTTGTGTCTCCCCAGGTTGGGTGATCAGTTGAAGCCTGATCCACACACAGAGCATGTGTACGGTTTCTCCCCTCTGTGAATGTTTTTATTTTTTTCAGACTGTGTAACTGGTTAAAGCTCTGTCCACAGTCAGTTTACTGGAACTCTCTCACTTGGGTGTGTGTTGTGTGGGTCTCGGTGCTTTTCCAGTCACACTGATGTTTGAAATCTTTTCCCACAGACAGAACAGACAAACATTTCTCCTTCCACATTCTCCGATGTTATTCAGATTTTGATGTAGTGAATGATTCATTTACATCTCTGCGATGTTTTGTTTGAGTTTCCACTTGCAAAATTCTTTCTCCTAATACCCTGTAAAAGAAGTTTACAAACATCATCACTGTATAGCAATAGAAATTCAGAATAGACAATTCCAGTTTCTGTGGACTAATCTTTTATCGCTTGTTACCCCAAATAAGTGGTCCAAACAAACTGAAAGAAGACAAAATTAGCAACAAAATCAAAGGGAAGCTTCCTAACTAAACCAGAATGTTGCTTCCAGTGTTTTGGAGTTGCTCTGTACCGAGTTTCCCACCAGTTGTGGAAGGTAGCAAGCGTACCAGTGGACACCACTGCTCCCTTTCAATGAAACGTTGTAAGGCAGTCTGACAGGCGCCCAACCTCCAGAGAAACTGCTCATTGAGGTTCAACAAATTTCTGTGTTAACCAGATCCAAGAACAGGTCCAGGAGAAGTACTTCTGATTTACCCAGCCTCCTCCACACTGGACAGCCAAAGATTAGGAGCCTGGGGCTCAAGTGTAACCAAAGTTGAGGAGCAGCCCCTGCAGGAAACTATACAGAGGCTGTAACCTCTCACCCTGAATATATACATGGCTTCATGCACTCTTCTCGACTGCAGCCTGGGGATGGGTGAAGTTGGTTAACTTGTTGCCAGAACGATGCTTTTTCGGGCACCAGGACCAGGCCGGGAATAGACAATGAAGCCCCGCCGATTACACACCTTTCCCAAGACAATCAGTGTCCACTCTCCTACATTACTCTGTCTGATGGGGTTCAGAGGAGGAAAAAAATGAGGACGGTTTTGGACCCATGGGAAAGACTAGAATGAGGTGACACGCTTTAAGAATGAGAGATGGGGAGAACGTGAAGGCTAAAATGAGGATAATGTTTTTGTTTCCAAGGTTCATTAGTCTGTGGAATTCCCCAGAGAACAGTGGAGGCTGGGGTATTGAATTTATTTAAGGCACTGTTGGATGATAGATTTTTGATAGACAAGGGAGTCAATGGTTCTGGGTGATGATGTTGGTGGTGCAGACAGGCAAGGGGAACTGAGACCACAACCAGATCAGCCCTAATTATATTGAATGGTGGAACTGGATTGGAGGGCCGAATGGCCTGTTCATCCTCCTAAGTCCCAGTCCAATAGGTTAAACCCAGCAGCATCTCCTCTATCTCCACTCCAGCCCAAATTGCTTCTGCATCCAATGCCCATCCTGCTTTTAAATGGTCTGCTCAGCCTTTCTGTACATGTGCATTCCAGTCTTTTTGATTAAGATAGAACATAGAATTTACAGTGCAGAAGGAGGCCATTCGGCCCATCGAGTCTGCACCGGCTCCTGGAAAGAGCACCCTACCCAAGGTTAACAACTCCACCCTATCTCCATAACCCAGTAACCCCACCCAACATTAAGGGCAATTTTGGACACTAAGGGCTATTTATCATGGCCAATCCACCTAATCTGCACATCTTTGGACCTTGGGAGGAAACCGGAGCACCCGGAGGAAACCCACGCACACACAGGGAGGATGTGCAGACTCCACACAGACAGTGACCCAAGCCGGAATCGAACCTGAGACCCTGGAGCTGTGAAGCGATTGTGCTATCCATAATGCTACCGTGCTGCCCACTAAGATAGGATGCACTCACATAAACGACTGTTTCTGGGTTGAACTGTGCTCCCACTTGGGAGGGGTGTTCTCTCTCTCTCCCTTCCGCCATGCCCCATATCAGTGTGTCCTTTTCCAGCGGTCTGGGTGCTGCTTGTTTGGGAGCCTTTCTGCTGGTGGTGGGCGTGTGCTGGCGTGAAATCTGGTGGTTTTGTTTTCTTGTTGATTATTCATTGGTTTCTGTTTTGTAACAATAATCTTTATTGTCACAAGTAGGCTTACATTAACTGCAATGAAGTTACTCCGAAAATTCCCGAGTCGCCACATTCCGGCGTCTGTTCGGGTACACTGAGGGAGAATTCAGAATGTCCAGTTTTGGTGTATTGTGGATATTTTTCCTGTATTGCTGATTGTTTTGTATTCAGCTGTGTTCTTTTGTAATATGGAGTTGTTAATAAACTAAAATATCTGTATTCGCCCATGCAGAGAATTCTGGGTAGCATGGTCCACCCTTTAAATGTAAGAAAAATGAAAGATGATGTGTCAAAACCATAGAAAAGAAGAACAATATAAAATAACAAACATAATTTGCTTCCATTCCGCATAAGTGTCAGACAAAATTAATATATTAATTGCAATCAAATACTGTGACTTAAATCCTTCCGTTTATCATGTTTCTTCAACTGAATTTCTGAATTCAGATTCATGTTCTCATTTCTTTCCTCCTCTGAGCCTCTGAACTCGATCAGACAGAGTAATGTAGGAGAGTGGACACTGATTGTCCTGGGAAACAGCATCAAGAGGAGCTCGCAGGCCAGAAGGGCAAGGGAGCAGTGAGGTCTGTCACCAGACTTGAGGGCTGGAAACCGAGTTGCTCAGTCAAGTGAGTGAATATCTTTTTTTTATTAGTGTCACAAATAGGCTTACACTGCAATGAAGTTACTGTTCGGGTACACTGAGGGAGAATTCATAATGTCCATTTCACCTAACCTGTGGACTGTGGGAGGAAACCGGAGCACCCGGAGGAAACCCACGCAGACATGGGGAGAACGTGCAGACTCCGCACAGGCAATGACCCAAGCCAGGATTCGAACTAAGGTCCAAAAATTTATATTTTAAGAATGTCTTCCATCAACTGGGCAGTTGGCTATTTGTCGGTACTTTGATTTCCTAAAGCTCCTGTTTCGAGTTTCAGACAGTTCTGTGCCAAGTGAGATGTTTAAAGGCTTTTCATCTTCCTCTCTGCATATTGATGTTCATTAAGGATACATAAATTGTTCTCCCTGTGTCTGCATGGATCTCAGCCCCAAAGATGTGCAGGGTAGGTGGATTGGCCACGCTAAAAAGGATACACAAATTGACTTCCCTCTCGTTAGATATCTATTTTCCAATATTAGATGGATAGGGTTTCCCACATCGACGCTACGACCAGGAAAGCATAACAGTGCCTGTAGCCTTGTGGATAGCACAATTGCTTCACAGCTCCAGGGTCCCAGGTTCAATTGCGGCTTAGGTCACTGTCTGTGCGGAGTCTGCACATCCTCCCCGTGTGTGCGTGGGTTTCCTCCGGATGCTCCAGTTTCCTCCCGCAGTCCAAAGATGTGCAGGTTAGGTGGAGTGGCCATGATAAATTGCCCTTTGTGTCCAAAACTGCTCTTAGTGTTGGGTGGGGTTACTGGGTTATGGGGACAAGGTGGAGGTGTTGACCTTGGGTAGGGTGCTCTTTCCAAGAGCTGGTGCAGACTCGATGGGCCGAATGGCCTCCTTCTACACTGTAAACTCTATGATATCTATGATACTTCCTCAGGAAACTATGGAAATCCAGCATGTTCACGTTGAGTCTTACGATTTTTACAGATACAGGAAAACATGCTAGGAAAACATCCTATCTGGCTGCATCACAACCTGCTGTGGCAACTGCTCAGCCCAAGACCATCAGAAACTACAGAAAGCAATGAACACAATTCCAGTCCAGCATGCGCCTTAGGTCCTCAGCGCCTTAGTCCCACTGCTGACCACTACGCCACATGTCTCCCTCTTACTTGGATTTATGTATGATTTTTATCACACTCGCCCAATCTTCACATCATAGCAAACAGAAATCACTAGTCACTAATTGGGATAATCAATGGCGCTTCCATTACCCGGCATTCGCCGCGGTGGTGAATGTCCCCGATCGACACCGCAGGACAGCAGTGCGCAGGCGCATTTCCGGGAGTAGTTGGAGTATGCGCCAGGTGGTGGCGCCTGGGAAAGAGACGCTTTTTTGCCTCCTGGGCAGCGGGTCAGGATGCGGAAATCTGGAGGAAGCGATAGAGCCCACTCTGAAGTGAGAGAGTTTCTAAACACCGCGTGAAGGCCCTAAACCAGGAAGACGTACCTGTAGGTCCTGCGTTTGCAGCTTCGGGTCTTTTCCTGATATCAGGCATAATTCAACAGCCGCCATCTTGATTCAAATGGAGCGGCGCGCATGCGCGGGTGCGGTGACGTCTGCGAGGCTACGTAGTCTCACCCGGCCAGGTCCTCGTGCCCGAGATTTATTGCTTCAGACTGCAGTGTCCCTCAGCTTGATTCATTTATTTGTCTGGCTAAAAGGATGGTCCCTTTCCTAATGTTCCCAATTTAAGGGCTGGTTTCCCCAGGAGATGGCTGACGTTTAAGGGGGCAGTAAATTAATATTGGGAAGAGACATATCTGATGTAGTGGACCGTCACACAGTGTTGCTTTACAGCGCCAGGGACCTGGGTTTGATCCTGGCTTGGGTCACTCTGTGCAGAGTCTGCACGTTCTCCCCATGTCTGCATGGTTTCCTCCCGGTGCTCCGGTTTCCTCCCACAAGTCTCAAAAGACGTGCTGTTAGATGACATTGGACATTCTGAATTCTCCCTCTGTGTCCCCGAACAGGTGTCGGAGTGTGGCGAATAGGGGCTTTTCACAGTTGCTTCATTGCAGAGTTAATGTCAGCCTACTTGTGACACTAATAAAGAATATTATGTTCTGAAGGTTAGTCTTTGGATTTCTCTTCCACAGGGAGCAGTGGAGTCAAGGGGGGTGTCATTGAATATATTGAAGCACAAGTTGGACAGATATTTTATTGACAATGGAGTTAATGGTTATGGGGTTCAGGCAGGAAAATAGAGAGAAAGCTGAGATGAGGAGGGATTTTTTCACTTGAGGATGTGGTGAAGCTTTGGAATTCTCTACCCCAGAGGAATGTGGAGTCTCAGTCATCAAGTCTGCTCAAGACAAATATTGATAGGTTTCTAGATGTTGAAGATATCAAGGGATATGGGGATCGTGTGGGAAAATGGTGCTGAGGTAGATCGGCCAAGGATCTCATTGAATGGATGAGCAGACTCGGTGGGCCGAATGGCCTACTCTTGCTCCTATTTTAATCTCTGTGTCCTGGTCAGGAAGCAGTGAGCTGAGCTTGGATCTGTTAATCAGCCTGAATCAGCACCTTCAGGAGAAATGGGAGGATGAATATTAGATACAGCAGAGTGAGAATGGAGGGAGATTGTGTGGGATGGAGATTTACAGCTTTTGGAGAACGAGAGACTAAATAATGTTCCATAGAAACTAGAATTGTCTGTTCTGAATTTCTATCCTGTACTAACAATGATGACTTTTGAAAATCGTTTTTAAAGGATATTGGAAGGGGAGGAATTATAGACAGAAATCTCAAACATCACGTCTCGATGTGACAAACTCGCTCGATTCCTTCTAATCCGAATATCATCGGGCTCTGAATATCATCGACGAGAAGGAGAAATGTTTGTCTGATCTGTCGGCTTCAAAAGATTTTAAATGTGAGCGTGACTTGGAAAAGCACCGAGACCCACACAACACACAACCGAGTGAGAGAGTTCCAGTGAACTGACTGTGGAAACATCAGTGTGACTGGAAAAGCACCGAGACCCACACAACACACACCCAAGTGAGTGTTCCACTGAACTGACTGTGGAAACATCAGTGAGACTGGAAAAGCCACGAGACACACACAACACACACCCGACTGAGAGACTTCCAGTGAACTGACTGTGGAAAGATTTTCAGCGGGTTGCACAAATTGAAAAAACACCACACCATTCACAGTGAGGAGCGACAGTGCACATATTCTGTGTGTAGCCAAGGCTTCCAGTGATTGTCCAATCTGGAGAAACACGAGGAGACCCAAAACATGGAGAAACCGTGGAAATGTGGGGACTGTGGGAAGGGATTCAGAGCCCCATCCGAGGTGGAGATTCATCAACGCAGTCACACTGGGGAGAGGCCATTCACCTGCTCTCAGTGTGGGAAGAGATTCACTCAGTTATCTAACGTTCACATACACCAGGGGGTTCACACTGGAGAGAAGCCATTCACCTGCTCTCAGTGTGGGAAGGGATTCACTCAGTTATCCAGCCTGCAGGTACACCAGCGAGTTCACACTGGAGAGAAGCCATTCACCTGCTCTCAATGTGGGAAAGGATTCACACAGTTATCCAGCCTGCAGGTACATCAGAGAGTTCACACTGGGGAGAGGCCATTCGCCTGCTCTCAGTGTGGGCAGAGATTCCGTGCTTTATCCAGCCTGCAGACACACCAGCGAGTTCACACTGGGGAGAAGCCATTCACCTGCTCTAAGTGTGGGAAGGGATTCATTCAGTCATCCAACCTGCAGATACACCAGCGACTTCACACTGGGGAGAGGCCATTCGCCTGCTCTCAGTGCGGGATGCGATTCATTCAGTTATCCCACCTGCGGAAACACCAGCGAATTCACACTGTGGAGAAACCGTTCATCTGCTCTTAGAGTGGGCAGAGATTCTGTGCTTTACTCACTCTGTGGAGACACCAGCGAGTTCACACTGGGGAAAGGCCATTCACCTGCTCTTAGTGTGGGAAGGGATTACATAGAAAATAGGAACAGGAAGAGATAATTTGGTCCTTTGCACCTGCCCCGCCATTCATTATGATCATGGCTTATCATCCAACTCAATAACCCAATCCCGCTTTCCCCTCCATATCCTTTGATTCCCTTCGCCCTAAGTGCTATATCCACCTGCTTCTTGAAAACATACAACTTATTGGCCTCAACTATTTCCTCTGGTAACAAATCCCACAGACTCACCACTCTCTGGTTGAAGAAATTTCTCCTCATCTCTGTCTAAATGGTCTACCCCGTATCCTCAGACTGCGACCTCTGGTACTGTACACTCCCGCATTGGGAAAATCTTTCCTGCATCTACCCTGTCAAGTCCTGTTACAATATTTTAGGTTCTATGAGATCCCTCATTCTTCTGAACTCCAAGGAATACAATCCCAACCGATTCAATCTATCCTCGTACGTCAGTCCCATCATCCCAGGAATCTGGTGAACCTTCGCTGCACACCCTCGAGAGCAAGAACATCCTTCCTCAGATAAGGAGATTAAAACTGCACACAGGTATTCTAGGTATGGCCTCGCCAAGGCCCTGTACTGTATAATGACAGCAAGATATCCCTGCTCCTGTACTCGAATTGGCTCGCAATGAAGGCTAGCATACCATTTGCCTTCTTTACCGCCTGCTGTAGCTGCATGCTTACCTTCAGTGACTGGTGTACGAGGATACCCAGGTCTCATTGCACATTCCCCTCTCCTAATCTATGGCCATTCAGCTAATAGTCTGCCTACTCGTTTATGCTACCAAAGTGGATAACCTCGCATTTCTCCAACTTATACTGTATCCGCCATTCATTTGCCCACTCACTCAACTTGTCCAAATCACACTGAAGGATCTCTGCATCCTCCCCACAGCTCACCCTTCCAAGCAACTTGGTGGCATCTGCAAATTTGGAGATATTTCATTCTGTTCCTTCATCTAAATCCTTAATATATGGGGTGGCACAGAGGTTAGCACTGCTGCCTCACGGTGCTGAGGACCAGGATTCAATCTTGCCCAGGAACACTGTCTGTGTGGAGACACATTCACCCCATGTCTGCTTGAGTCTCACCCCCATAACCCAAAGATGTGCAGGGTAGGTGGATTGGCCACGCTCAATTGCCCCTTAATTGAAATGAAAGAATTGGGTACTTTAAATATTTAAAAATATCATTAATATATATTGTGACTCTGTGGGGATCGAGCACCGATCCCTGCCGTACCCCACTAGTCACTGCCTTACAATTTGAAAAAGACCTATTAATTCCTATACTTTGTTTCCGTCTGCCAACCAGTTTTCTATCCATCTCAATACAGTACTCCTGATCCCATTTGCTTCAATTTTACACACTAATATCTTCTGCGGGACTTTGTCAAAAGCCATCTGAAAGTCCAAATATACCACATCCACTGGCTGCCCCTAATCAACTCTACCAGTTACCCCCTCGAAGAATTCAAGTAGATTTGTCAAGCATGATTTCCTCTTCATAAATTCATGCTGACTCTGTCCGATCCTGCCACTGTTTTCTAAGTGCTTTGTGATAAAATCTTTGATAATGGAGTCTAGAATTTTCCCCACTGTCAATGTCAGGTTTACTAGTCTATAATTCCTGGTTTTCTCTCTATATCGCTTTTTAAATAGTGAGTTACATAAGCCACCCTCCAATCTGCAGGAACTGTTCCAGAGTCTATAGAATCCTGGAAGATGACCACCAATGTTTCCACTATTTCTAGAACCACTTCTTTAAGTACTTTGGGCTGCAGATTATTAGTCCCTGGGGATTTATCAGCCTTCAATCCCATCAATTTCCCCAACACCATTTCTCTCCTAATATTGATGTCCTTCAGTTCCTCCCTCTCACTAATTGCGGCGTTCCCCAACATTTCTGGTATCTGATATGTGAAATGAATGAAATGAAAATCGCTTATTGTCACAAGTAGGCTTCAAATGAAGTTACTGTGAAAAGCCCCTAGTCGCCACATTCCGGGGAGGCTGGTATGGGAATTGAACCCGCTCTGCTGGCCTGGTTCTGCTTTACAAGCCAGCTGTTTAGCCCACTGTGCTAAACCAGCACCTCATTTGTGAAGACAGAACCAAAGTATGCATTGATTTGCTCAGCCATTTCTTTGTTCCCTATTATACATTCCCCTGTTTCTGACTGTGAGGAACCTACATTTGTCTTCACCAATCTTTTTCTCTTCCCTTACCAATAGAAACTTTTACAATCAGCCTAATTTCCTGTTTTATGCCATTTCCAACATTACCACTGCAGTTTGGGGGTCTATATACGATGCCCACTAATGTTTTTGCCCCTTGGTGTTTCTCAGCTCTACCCATACAGATTCCACATTGTCGGAGCTAATATCCTTCCTCACTATTGTATTGTTTTCCTCTTTAACCATGGGCCTCATGGGTAGCACAGTGGTTAGAACTGTTGCTTCACAACGCCAGGGTCCCAGGTTCGATTCCTGGCTTGGGTCACTGTCTGTGCAGTTTGCACGTTCTCACCATGTCTGCTGGTTTTCCTCCAGGTGCTCCGGTTTTCTCCCACAAGCCCTGAAAGACTTAGGTGAGTTAGACATTCTGAATTCTCCCTCATTATACCTGAACAGGTGCCGGAGTGTGGCGACTAGGGGATTTTCACAGTAACTTCATTGCAGTGTTAATGTAAGCCTACTTGTGACAAGCATAAAAGTTATTATTAATCAGCACTGCCACTCCACTGCCTTTTCCTTTTTGTCTCTCCTTCCTAAATACTGAATATATTCAGTTCCCATCCCCGCAGCCATGTCTCCATAATCCCCATTATATCACACGAGTTTACGTCTTATTGGCACAATTCACTCGGTTATGCCGTCCGCAGTCATAACAAGGAGTTCACACTGGGGAGTGGCCGTTCACCTGTCCTCAATGTGCGAAGGGATTTTGTAATTCATCGCACTGTCTGCATTTTGTTCATTCTGTTGGTCAATGGGGATGGTCAGAGGGTTTCTTTCTGCTGGTCTGGCCGGTCTCACGGCTTCATCTCCAGTGGGGTGATTCTCTCTGAGCCTTCTTGCGAATATCTGGTTGCACATTTCACAAGGATCAAAGAGAGAAAGGGTGTTTGGAGGTTAGAAGATGTTTCATTCTCTTTTCTGTTTGGAAACCCCAAAAATCATGCCATATTGCCATGAAGATGGGCTACGATGGTTACATGGTCCTTTTGGTTTAATTTATCTTGGTGCTTCTCACAGAAAAAAACTATCAGGTTATGAGGTGCACATACCGGCTGAGGTTAGCCAAGGTCTGTGTCAGTATTTATGCTCCGCATGATCCTCCACCCGCCCCTCTACATCTCCCCCATCAGTATCTCCTTCTATTCCTTTCTCCCTCATGTATGTATCTAGCTTTACGTTCAATGGATTCATGCTGTTCACCTCAACCAGTCGCTGTGTTAGTGAGTTCCACATTCTCACCACTCGCTGGGTAAAGAGGTTTCTGCTGAAATTCCTATTAGATTATTGAATTTCATTTCATTTTCATTTCATTTCATTGAATCCCTTCATAATATTAAAGACTTCCATCAGATCACCCATCAGTCTTCTCTTTTCCAGAAAAAAGCAACCCCAGCCTTTCCTGAGTGTTAAATGCTCTCAGTTCTGTATATTATGAATCTTTGTTGCACCTTATCCAGTGCCTCTATTTCCTTTTTCTAAATGGAGATCGCCAATGTTGACAGTGTTCCCAGTGTAGTCTAACCCTGGTTCTAAACAAGTTGAACATTTCCTCCGTGCTTTTCAATTCTATCCCTTTAGAATGGAATCCTATATATGGAATCCTATATATACTTTAGGAAAGATGTGAAGTTCTTAGTTGAAAATTTAAAAATTGAAATTGAAAATTGAAAATCGCTTATTGTCACGAGTAGGCTTCAATGAAGTTACTGTGAAAAGCCCCTAGTCGCCACATTGCAGCGCCTGTTCGGGGAGGCTGTTACGGGAATTGAACCATGCTGCTGGCCTGCTTTCAAAGCCAGAGATTTAGCCCAGTGTGCTAAACAGCCCGAAAGTTAGGATGTAGAGGACAGGGTACAGAGGGACATAGATAAGCTGCAGAGCTGGGCTGAGAGGTGGCAAATGGAGTTTAATGTGGAGAAGTGTGAGGTGATTCACTTTGGAAAGAATAACAGGAATGCGGAATATTTGGCTAATGGTAAAATTCTTGGTAGTGTGGATGAGCAGAGGGATCTTGGTGTCCATGTACATAGATCCCTGATAGTTGCCACCCAGGTTGATAGGGTTGTGAAGAAGGCCTATGGTGTGTTGGCCTTTATTGGTAGAGGGATTGAGTTCCGGAGCCATGAGGTCATGTTGCAGTTGTACAAAACTCTAGTACGGCCGCATTTGGAGTATTGCGTACAGTTCTGGTCGCCTCATTATAGGAAGGACGTGGAAGCTTTGGAACGGGTGCAGAGGAGATTTACCAGGATGTTGCCTGGTATGGAGGGAAAATCTTATGAGGAAAGGCTGATGGACTTGAGGTTGTTTTCGTTAGAGAGAAGAAGGTTAAGAGGTGACTTAATAGAGGCATACAAAATGATCAGAGGGTTAGATAGGGTGGACAGCGAGAGCCTTCTCCCGCGGATGGGGGTGGCTAGCACGAGGGGACATAGCCTTAAATTGAGGGGTAATAGATATAGGACAGAGGTCAGAGGTGGGTTTTTTACGCAAAGAGTGGTGAGGCCGTGGAATGCCCTACCTGCAACAGTAGTGAACTCGCCAACATTGAGGGCATTTAAAAGTTTATTGGATAAGCATATGGATGATAAGGGCATAGTGTAGGTTAGATGGCCTTTAGTTTTTTTCCATGTCGGTGCAACATCGAGGGCCGAAGGGCCTGTACTGCGCTGTATCGTTCTATTAACGAGAATGAAATGGAAAATGAAAATCACTTATTGTCAGAAATAGACTTCAAATGAAGTTATTGTGAAAAGCCCCCAGTCACCACATTCCGGTGCCTGGGGAGGCTGGTACAGGAATTGAACCGTGCTGCTGGCCTGCCTCAGTCTATAAAGCCAACTATTCAGCCCTGTGCTAAAGCAGCCACTTAGATGGCACCAGAGATAAGTGACTCCAGTCAGTTGGAGTGAATGGAGCAGCTGAATTTCTCTCCTAAGATCACAGCATCTGGAGGGTGGGGAATGGCGCCATTCAGTCTTGTGCGATTATGTCAGCTCTCTGTGGAGGAAGCCAGTCTGTCCATTGCCCCGTTCTATCCCCAAATCTCTGTTGGTTCATTTCTCTCAGTAACCGTCTAATTTCCTATTGAAATCCTTCCGTCATCTCTGCAACTCCGACCTCATAGGCAGTAGGTTCCAGGTTGTTCCCATTCCCTTCACATGGACACAAGGCTGCTGGAGCACAGAGGAGTCTATTTGGCCCATTTATTCCATTCCAGCTCTTTGTACAGCGACCCATTTAATCCCATAGTTCGACTATTTTGTTTTCTTTTCAGAATGCATTAAATTCCCTTTTGGAAGTTACAGTCCAATGAGATTCCAGCACCATTTATGGACAGTGCATTACAAATCACAACAACTCGCTGTGTTTTACAACAAATAATTGTGCATATGGTGTGTCTGGATTTTCGTAGAATATTCAAAGGTGTCAATGACATGGTTCTGGCACAAAATTAAGACTCAATCTTTATCAATTATTCTGGTGAGGACACCGAGTGTAATATATCCAAGTTTGCGGACAATTAGAACAAATGTACATTTCTATAAAACCTCACTCCCACTGAACCTCCGAAAGAGTTTTAAAGGCAATGGAGTACTTTTGAAATACATTCACTGTTGTAATGTAGGAAGCTAAATACGCATGTGTAATCACATTTAGTTTTAAAATTGTTATTTTCATTATAAAAAAAATTTAGGGTACCCAATTCACTTTTTCCAATTAAGGTACAATTTAGCCTGGCCAATCCACCTACCCTGCACATCTTTGGGTTGTGGGGGTGAGACCAACAAAACCACGGGAAGAATGTGCAAACTCCACACTGCAGTGACCCAGGGTCGGGGTCGAACCTAGGGCCTCGACGGCGTGAGGCAACAGTGCTACCCATTGCGCCACCTTGCTGCCCGTAAATTGTTATTTTCATAATGTATTCACTGGCCTTAGTAATAAGGTCAAGGAAGCCCTTTTATACCTCTTAATCTGTGCCTTGCTGCAGCCATTTCGCCTTCTGTACCTTTTCTATATCAACTATGTATTGATTTAATCGCAAAAAACAATAATTAAATTCAAGTTTATTCAGTAGTGAACATTGATCATGATCAGTGAATTGGTGTGTTAGGTCATTATATTGCAAAGACTAGATTTTTTTTTCAAAAAATAACACGATCTACCAAAATGTTTACAGAAACTTCGAAAAAATAAATTACTCGATAATTTTGAGAAGTTACGAGATGTGATAAGCCTGTATAGAATATTACATGTACTCAGCAGTGTGACCTCCCACCAGTACGTGGCGTCAGGCATCAGTCAGGTGACATCCGGCTACCAGCAGAAGGTTGTCAGGCATACACGAGGCCAGTCGCACATAGGCGTAATTCCAAGAGAGTCTAATGTAACTCTGTGATAACTTAGTCTGTATAGCATTCTAATCGTTACCTTACCACGTGTACAAATGATACTAACTGAATTAGAGGAAATGTTAAAGATTTAACTGAACCACATTTTTGAAAGATTTGGCCTTCATGATGGAGAAACAGGAAAAGCCACTCAGGGAGATGAGGAAATCCAGGCTCAGTGCGGATTTGCTGTCACCCCTCCTTTCTTATACATGAACGGGATTTAGGCTGCAAAACGTTTCACACCAAAACACAGAGGGGTCAAATATAAGCATCACATAATTCTCAATTCACTTCCATTTAACTATATTTGACTTTGTTTGAAAGCTGTCTGTGGTCAAACTGAACAAAGATTCATGGGATTTGTGTTACCCAGTGAAAAGGTTTCTTTTCTTGGTCAGTCATGTTTGCAATTCAATGGTATATATTTCAGAGTTACTCAGGGTGAAGACTCTAGAGCTATTCAATTCAAAATTAAGTCATATATAACAAGTAAATATACAGATGTTCAACATTAAATAAACAAATGTTGAGTAAAATTGGTGGAAATTTTCTGTAGGAAGATAAGAATGATGCATTAATGATTGAACAGAGAGCATTGTTCCGTTAGATATTTACTGAACAAATGCTAAAGTTCAATATAAGTTCTATATCTTATGGTCTTACAAATTGAGACATCTGTTTTAAAGGAACAGCTGTCTTCATGTAATAAGTGACCTGGCCTCCCAGCCGAACCATTGAAAGCTGCAGCAAGACTGTGCAGTTGAACGTTGCACAGGTCCATTGGTACTGTGCTTCCAGCTGTTTCTGTAGCATGGAGGTTATCACATTCACCTAACGCGCAAAAGGTGTCTGGTTCAAAACTAGCAGAAGCATTAAATACTTCTCATTTATGATGTGGAGATACTGGCGTTGGACTGAGGTGGGCACAGTAAGAAGTCTTACAACACCAGGTTAAAGTCCAACACGTTTGTTTAGAATCACTAGCTTTCAGAGTGCAGCTCCTTCCTCAGGTGAATGAAGATGTGGGTTCCACAAACAAATATGTAGAAAAATTCAATGATGCAAATTGGTACTTTGAATGCGGGTCTTTGCAGGTAATTGTCTTTACAGGTCCATACGGTGCGACTAGAGAGAGGGATAATCGCAGGTTAAAGAGGTGTGAATTGTCTCAAGCCAGGACAGTTGGCAGGATTTCAAAAGCACATGTAATGTGACACAAATCCAGGGTCCCAGTTTAGGCCGTACTCATGTGTACGGAACTTGGCCATCAGTTTCTGCTCAGCCATTCTGCGTTCTCACACGTCCTGAAGGCCAAACGCTTACCCGAAGATCAGAGGCTGAATGCCCACGACTGCTGAAGTGTTCGCTGACTGGAAGGGAACATTCCTGCCTGCCGATTGTTGCGCGATGTCTGTTCGTCCGTTGTCGCAATATCTGTATGGCCTCGCCAATGTACCGCTCTTCTGGACATCCTTTGCTGCAGAGTATGAAGTATATAACGTTGGCCGAGTCGCACCATTACACGTGTTCTCACGTGTAATGTTGGTACCCATGTTAATGATCTGGCACATCTTGCAGAGGTTGCCATGGCACGGTTGTGTGGTGTTAGGATCGCTGTTCTCCTGAATGCTGGGTCGTTTGCTGCAATCAATGGTCTGTTTGAGGTTGTGTGGTTGTTTGGAGGGAAGCAGTGTTCATGACCTTGGCAAGATGTTCGTCTTCATCGATGATGTGTTGAAGGCTGCAAAGAAGATGTCATCGTTTCTCCGCTCCAACGAATTCATCAGGCGAATGAGGCTCCAGGAGCTCTTCCACAGGCCCCAAGAGGCCTACGGCGAACCCAATGAGACAACCAATGAACCAGAACAGCGGACTGAGCGATCTGTGGGACTGGAAGATCCAGCCAGCAGCAAGGATTTGAAAACCCCACCCATTGAAACAATCCTATCAGCTGATTCTACAGCTCCTCTTCCACTAAACCACTCAGAAGAACTGCCTAAAATACTTTCTTGTCCAAATTCTGAACTCACATCTTTCCCCACTTTACCTGTTGTCTCCCATCATGCTCTCTCAATGCTCATCTTGTCTGTGAGACATACCCTTTGCTCCTTTGACCCAATTCTCACAAAACTGTTTAACATCCAACTTCCACAATCATTGAATTTACAGTGCAGAACAGGCCATTCGGCACATCGAGTCTGCACTGGCCCTTGAACAGAGCACCCTCAAGTACACACCTCCACCCTATCAGTACGGGATAGAAATTCTGAACAGTTAATTCCAGTTTCTGCGGAATATTTTAGTCTCTCTTCTTTCCCCAAAGCTGTAAATTCCCGTCCCACACACTGTCCCTCCTCCCTGGGACGAAAATCCAAATAAAGGATTAGATCATTATTTCTGTATCCTTTTACCAAAGTTATATAATTAGAGGTAAGAATATTCTTCATAAGTCACTTCATTCATGAGTTGTGACAGACATTAATCTGAATCACCCTGACTGAGCCGACAGAATAACAGAGGTGAACCTTGTGTCCAGAACTGACCATGTGGAGATTTGATGAACAATCGCAAAGGTTGTTTCTCCAAATCTGCCAGGGTTTCCTTTGTTCTTCCTCACCCGCTCGAACTAAGCTATACCGGATATCAGACTCAGGGTCCATTCTGGTTCTCTTCCTACTGATTAAATAACTTCAATCAAATATGGAGAAGACTGAATCCACTGTTCAGTCTCTGCTCCAATCCTGACATACCGACTCCATCCCTCTCCCTGGCAACAGTCTGAGACTTCGCCAGTCTCTTTATAAACTTGGTTTCACACTTGATCCAATATGAGCTTCTGACCTCATAGAATTTACACTGCAGAAGGAGGCCATTCGACCCATCTAATCAGCACTGGCTCTTGGAAAGACCACCCAAACTAAGCCCACACCTCCACCTATCCCCGTAACCCCCCCTAACCTTTTTAGATAATACGGCAATTTACCATCGTAACCTCCAGATTCGACAATTCCATTACATACCTGGCTGCTCTCCCACATTCTACCTTTGTAAACTTAAAGCCATCCAAAAATCTGCTACCCATGTCTTAATTCACAGCAAGTTCCTTTCCCCTCTGATCCCTGTGTTCCGAGACCTGCATTCGCTCCCAGTCATTTCTCACCCTTGTTTTCAAGTCTCTCCATGGCGTCGTCTCTCCCTGTGTCTGTCATCTCCTCCAGCCCCACAGCCCCCTGAGATATCTGCACAGCTCTGATCCTGGACTCTTGTACACCCCCGATTCTAATTACTCCGCCATGGTTTTCAGTTCCCTCGGCCCCAAGCACTGAATTCCCTCCTTGAATCTCCTCGTCTCCACCTCACTGACCTCCTTTCAGACTCTTCAAAACTCACCTCTTTGACCAAGTTTTTGGTCACCTGCCCTAATATCTCCTTTTGTGTCTGGGTGTCTCACTTTGTTTTATAATGTTCCCGTGAAGTTGACTGGGATGATTTATGATGTTAAAGGTGTTATATAAATAGAAGTTGTTGTTGTTGACTGTAACCCTGACCTCCTGTTTTACAATATCCCATTGGTTTCACAACAAACTCTATCTCTGATGTTTTGCCCCCTGCGGGTTTGCAGCCTCTAAAAAGACGGCGGCCGTTAACTCAGGCCTGTCACCGGGAGCAGGCCGCAGCTGTCCCCCCGCTCGATGCAAACCCGGGCCGGGAAACTTCTTATTGGGGTTTGGAGCCTCCACCGGGTTTCAGTGAAACCTGCCACTTCGTGGCTCTGCCAAAGACCTGCTCCTTTTGCGGCCTGGTGGAGACCATGGAGCACGTTTATGTTGTCTGTCCCAGGCTGCACCCCTCTTTGATTTCTTGACGTTGTTGTTGAGGTTTTATTTGCACTTCAGCCCCACGCTCCTGATCTACAGACATCCGGTGCGGCGGGGGGCTGGGAAGGCGGAGGACGTCCTTGTGAACCTGCTCCTGGGCCGGGCCAAACTAGCCATTTATCGGTCCAGCACGACTGTCTGCCCCTCTTCCGAGGCCTTGTTCGCGGCCGGCTGTCCCGGGAGAGGGAGCATGCAGTGTCCACGGGCACACTGGAAGATTTCCGTGCTCGGTGGGCGCCGCAGGGGTTGGATTGCCTTATCGACCCCGATTTTCACATTCTAATTTGACAGGTTTTAGATAAGTTTCTGTTCCCTTGTTCCATTTGGGTTGTGCTCCACTCGTTGTTTTAGCAGCACCCCCTTCTTTTGTTTTATCCATTATTTACTTTATTTTCTTTTGCTTAGTTCTTTTCACACCCAGCATCATGCTAAGGCAGATGCTGGCTTAATCCTGCACAAGGACATAAATGTGCAGGTCTCAAAACTCACAAAATCATTAAAAAAAAACGAACATCAACATCAGACATAAACTAAAGTAGTGAAGCCACAAAACAGCTTCAGTGAAACCTCCCGGCCGAGTCCAGCATGGGCACTGCGCATGCCCGAACTCTCAATGCCCTGGGAATGATTGACGTCAGCTCTGATCCAATAGCAAGAGAGGGATGGGCCTGGAGGACCGAGTGGTTGTAGCGGGACCTCCAACCAATCGGAGTGAATGAGGGGCGGGGTCTGAGCCCCGTCTCCCACGTGAGATGGAGCATGCGCTGTGCCGAGCACAGTTCAGGATTCAGGCGGTGGGCTGGAGATTCCTGGTCAGATCCCGCTCGGTGAGTCATGAGGGAGGGATGGAGCCGGCGGATGGGTCGGGAGGCTTCATAAACACTCCGTGTCACCCTGAATACGAATCTCGGATTTGTAGTTGAACCGGCGAAAGGTGGTCGGGCTTTTCACCGAGATAGGCCCGGGTGGCCTGGCGCATGCGTACGGAGCGAGAGTCCCTGCTTTGCTCCGCCTCCCATTCACTCTGATTGGCTGGAGGACCAGCCGATCCTGGTTAGTCCTCCAGCACCGCCCCCTGAGTTGGAGCAAACCCTTCAGCTTCATCCAACAGATAGAACATAGAAACATACAGCACAGAATAGGCCCTTCGGCGCACGATGCTGTGCCCAACCTTTGTCCTAGATTAATTCTAGATTATCATAGAATCTACAGTGCAGAAGGTGGCCACTCGGCCCATCGAGTCTGCACCGGCTCTTGGAAAGAGCACCCTACCCGAGGTCAACACCTCGACCCTATCCTCATAACCCAGTAACCACACCCAACACTAAGGGCAATTTATCATGGCCAATCCACTGAACCTGCACATTTTGGACTGTGGGAGGAAACCGGAGCACCCGGAGGAAACCCAGGTACACACGGGCAGGATGTGCAGCACTCCACATAGACATTGACCCAAGCCAGAAATCGAACCTGGGACCCTAGAGCTGTGAAGCCATTGTGCTATCAACAATGCTACTGTGCTGCCCTTAAGAACAAATTAATCTACACTTCATTATTCTACCATAATCCATGTACCTATCCAATAGCCGCTTGAAGGTCCCTAATGTTTCCGACTCAACTACTTCCACAGGCAGTGCATTCCATGCCCCCACTACTCTCTGGGTAAAGAACCTACCTCTGACATCCCTCCTTTATCTTCCACCATTCACCTTAAATTTATGTCCCCTTGTAATGGTTTGTTCCACCCGGGGAAAAAGTCTCTGACTGTCTTCTCTATCTCTTCCCCTGATCATCTTATAAACCTCTATCAAGTCGTCCCTCATCCTTCTCCGTTCTAATGAGAAAAACCCGAGAACCCTCAACCTTTCCTCATAAGACCTCCTCTCCATTCCAGGCAACATCCTGGTAAATTTGGGGCAGCATGGTAACATGGTGGTTAGCATAAATGCTTCACAGCTCCAGGGTCCCAGGATCGATTCCCGGCTGGGTCACTGTCTGTGCGGAGTCTGCACGTCCTCCCCGTGTGTGCGTGGGTTTCCTCCGGGTGCTCCGGTTTCCTCCCACAGTCCAAAGATGTGCGGTTAGGTGGATTGGCCATGCTAAATTGCCCGTAGTGTCCTAAAAAGTAAGGTTAAGGGGGGGGGGGGTTGTTGGGTTACGGGTATAGGGTGGATATGTGGGTTTGAGTAGGGTGATCATTGCTCGGCACAACATCGAGGGCCGAAGGGCCTGTTCTGTGCTGTACTGTTCTATGTTCTAAATCTCCTTTGCACCTTTTCCAAAGCTTCCACATCCTTCGTAAAATGAGGTGACCAGAACTGCACATCGTACTCCAAATGTGGCCTTACGAAGGTTTTGTACAGCTACATCATCACCTCATGGCTCTTAAATTCAATCCCTCTGCTCATGAACGCCAGCACACCATCGGGCTTCTTCACAGCTCCATCCACTTGAGTGGCAACTTTCAAAGATCTATGAACATAGACCCCAAGATCTCTCTGCTCCTCCACAATGCCAAGAACCCTTCCGTTAAACCCTGTATTCCGCATTCATGTTTGTCCTTCCAAAATGGACAACCTCACACTTATAGAACAGTACAGCACAGAACAGGCCCTTCGGCCCTCGATGTTGTGCCGAACAATGATCACCCCACTTAAACCCACGTAACCCGTATACCCGTAACCCAACAATCCCCCCATTAACCTTACACTACGGGCAATTTAGCATGGCCAATCCACCTAACCCGCACACCTTTGGACTGTGGGAGGAAACCGGAGCACCCGGAGGAAACCCACGCGCACACGGGGAGGACGTGCAGACTCCACACAGACAGTGACCCAGCCGGGAATCGAACCTGGGAACTTGGAGCTGTGAAGCATTGATGCTAACCACCATGCTACCGTGAGGCCCTTGTCAGGATAGAAGTCTTACAACACCAGGTTAAAGTCCAACAGCTTCAAATCACTAGCTTTCGGAGTACTGCTCCTTCCTCAGGTGAATGAAGAGGTATGATCTAGAAACATACATATAGACATAGTCAAAGATGCAAAACAATGCATTGAATGTGAGCATTTGCAGGTAATTAAGTCTTACAGAGACAGGGGTATAGCCTAGTTTGCGGGCTACTTGAATAAATGTACATTTCTATAAAACTTGCACTGCCACTATCTTTTAAAGCCAATGAAGTACTTTTGAAATATATTCACTGTTGTAACGTAAGAAGCTGTAAGTACGCATGTGTAATCACATTTAGTTTTAAAATTGTTATTTTCATAGTGTATTCACTGTCATTGGTAACAAGGTCAAGGAAGCCCTTTTATACCTCTAACACGTGGCATCCTGCATCCATTTCCCCTTCTGTACCTTTTCTATATTAACTATGCATTGATTTCATAGCAAAAAACACTTTTATACCTCTAACACGTGGCTTCCTGCAGCCATTTCACCTTGTGTACCTTTTCTATATTAACCATGTATTGATTTCATACCACAAAACAATAATTACATTTATGATTATTCAGTGGTGAACATTAATTATCATTAGTGAATTGGTGTATTCGGTAATTATATTGCAAAGGCTAGAAAGATCTTTATTTTTTAAAATAACACCTTCAACCAAAATGTTTCCAGAAACTGCAGAGCTATCAGAATTTGATTGAAAAAATAAATTACTTTGTAATTTTGTGAAGTTACTGGACATCATATTCTGCCAAGACTGTGGGCTAGGCAGTAGAGTAATGGTATTGTTACTGGGTGAGTAATCCAGAGACCCAGGTTAATGATCTGGGGATCTGGGATCGAATCTGCCTATGATAGATATTGAAATTGAATAAAAGTCTCAAAGTACAAGTCTAACGGTGACTTTGTCGATTGTTGTAAAAACCCGTCGGGTCCTTCAGGAAATAGAACATAGAACATAGAACGATACAGCGCAGTACAGGCCCTTCGGCCCTCGATGTTGCACCGGCATGGAAAAAAACTAAAGGCCATCTAACCTACACTATGCCCTTATCATCCATATGCTTATCCAATAAATTTTTAAATGCCCTCAATGTTGGCGAGTTCACGACTGTTGCAGGTAGGGCATTCCACGGCCTCACCACTCTTTGCGTAAAAAACCCACCTCTGACCTCTGTCCTATATCTATTACCCCTCAATTTAAGGCTATGTCCCCTCGTGCTAGCCACCTCCATCCGCGGGAGAAGGCTCTCGCTGTCCACCCTATCTAACCCTCTGATCATTTTGTATGCCTCTATTAAGTCACCTCTTAACCTTCTTCTCTCTAACAAAAACAACCTCAAGTCCATCAGCCTTTCCTCATAAGATTTTCCCTCCATACCAGGCAACATCCTGGTAAATTTCCTCTGCACCCGTTCCAAGGCTTCCACGTCCTTCCTATAATGAGGCGACCAGAACTGTACGCAATACTCCAAATGCGGCCGTACTAGAGTTTTGTACAACTGCAACATGACCTCATGGCTCCGGAACTCAATCCCTCTACCAATAAAGGCCAACACACCATAGGCCTTCTTCACAACCCTATCAACCTGGGTGGCAACTTTCAGGGATCTATGTACATGGACACCGAGATCCCTCTGCTCATCCACACTACCAAGAATTTTACCATTAGCCAAATATTCCGCATTCCTGTTATTCTTTCCAAAGTGAATCACCTCACACTTCTCCACATTAAACTCCATTTGCCACCTCTCAGCCCAGCTCTGCAGCTTATCTATGTCCCTCTGTAACCTGCAACATCCTTCCGCACTGTCTACAACTCCCGACTTTAGTGTCGTCTGCAAATTTACTCACCCATCCTTCTGCGCCCTCCTCTAGGTCATTTATAAAAATGACAAACAGCAACGGCCCCAGAACAGATCCTTGTGGTACGCCACTCGTAACTGAACTCCATTCTGAACATTTCCCATCAACTACCACTCTCTGTCTTCTTTCAACTAGCCAATTTCTGATCCACATCTCTAAATCACCCTCAATCCCCAGCCTCCGTATTTTCTGCAATAGCCGACCGTGGGGAACCTTATCAAACGCTTTACTGAAATCCATATACACCACATCAACTGCTCTACCCTCGTCTACCTGTTCAGTCACCTTCTCAAAGAACTCGATAAGGTTTGTGAGGCATGACCTACCCTTCACAAAACCATGCTGACTATCCCTAATCATATTATTCCTATCTAGATGATTATAAATCGTATCTTTTATAATCCTCTCCAAGACCTTACCCACCACAGACGTTAGGCTCACCGGCCTATAGTTACCGGGGTTATCTCTACTCCCCTTCTTGAACAAAGGGACCACATTTGCTATCCTCCAGTCCTCTGGCACTATTCCTGTAGCCAATGATGACCTAAAAATCAAAGCCAAAGGCTCAGCAATCTCTTCCCTGGCTTCCCAGAGAATCCTAGGATAAATCCCATCCGGCCCCGGGAACTTATCTATTTTCACCTTGTCCAGAATTGCCAACACTTCTTCCCTACGCACCTCAATGCCATCTATTCTAATAGCCTGGGTCTCAGCATTCTCCTCCACAATATTATCTTTTTCTTGAGTGAATACTGACGAAAAGTATTCATTTAGTATCTCGCTTATCTCCTCAGCCTCCACACACAACTTCCCACCACTGTCCTTGACTGGCCCTACTCTTACCCTAGTCATTCTTTTATTCCTGACATACCTATAGAAAGCTTTTGGTCCTACCTGCCAAAGACTTCTCATGTCCCCTCCTTGCTCTTCTCAGTTCTCTCTTTAAATCTGCTCTCCTTACGTGGCCTGGCCTACACGTGACTCCAGATCCGCAGCAATGTTGTGGTTGATTTGTAAGTGCCCTCTGAATAGCCTCACAAGACACACCGTCCAAGGGCAATTGGAATGAGCAGTAAATGCTGGTCCAGCCAGTGACCCCCACCTCCCATGATTGAAGAATTTTGAAGAAGGCTCAGTGAGGTACAGTGAAAAGTATTTTTTCCATATACATTTAGAGTACTGCTCCAATAAAGCTCAAAGGAAACTTGAGAAACAGAACCTCATCCTTGATCAGGCAATTTATCTTTTATTTGTATAAATTTAGAGTACCCGATTATTTTTTTTCCAAATTAAGGGGCAATTTAACATGGCCAATCCGCCTAACGTGCACAATTTTGTGTTGTGGGGTTGAAATCCATGCAGACATGGGGAAAATGTGCAAACTCCACACGGACAGTGATCCAGGGCCGGGATTCGAACCCGAGTCCACGGTGCCGCAGTCCCAGTGCTAACCACTGCGCCATATGGTGCCCTGTATTCATTAAAAATTACTGTATTAATTAGCTAAAAGTCTGCAACAGATGATTAAATAAGTGGTGATCATTAATTGAGTTACAATTAGTGAAACAATTTTTTTAATGCATTGGACGTGGGCGTTGCAGGCTGTGCCAGCATTTATTACCCATCCCTAATTGCCCTTGAGGGCTGGTAAGAGTCAACCACATTGCTCTGTGTCTGGAGTCACATGTTGGCCAGACTGGGTAAGGACGGCAGATTTCCCTCCCGAAAGTACATTAGTGAACCAGCTGGTTTAATAGACTTTTAATTCAAGAAATGTTATTGAGTTTAAATTCCATCACCTGTGGTAGTAGGATTCAAACCCGGGTCCCCAGATCATTATCCTGGGTTTATGGATGACTAGTCCAGCGACGATACCACTACACCACTGCCTACCCACTGTGTAACTGGTTAAAGCTCTTTCCACAGTCAGTTCACTGGAACACTCTCACTCGGGTGTGTGTTGTGTGGGTCTCAGTGCTTTTCCAGCCACACTGATGTTTCCACAGTCAGTTCACTGGAACACTCTCACTCGGGTGTGTGTTGTGTAGGTCTCGGGCTTTTTCAGTCACACTGATGTTTGAAATCTTTTCTCATTGAGAACAGAGAAACATTTCACCTTCCACCTTCGAAGGGTGATATTCAGGGCCTGATGAATCAACTGACTTCTGTCCGACCTTGATGCAATATTTAGTCTCAATTTACCGAATACAAACCTTCTATTGTCCCGTAAAAAGAGTTTACAAAACTACGGTACTGAGGACCCGGGTTTGAAACCTGGCCCTGGGTCAATGTCCGTATGGAGGTTCTGTTCCTCGAGTTTCGTTTGAGCTTTATTGGAGCAGTGCAGGAGGCTGTGGACAGAGTGGGAGTGGGGCAGGGAATTAAAATGTTAAAATGATCATAAACTCAGGATTATGTTTGCAGACTGAATGGTGATGTTCCACAGTCACCCAATCCTGATTTAATCTCAGTGTCGGGAAGACCAAATCATGAGCAGTGAATACACAATACTGGATGGCAAGAAGTACAAGTAAATCACTGTCACCTGGAAAGTGTGTTTGGAATCCTGGAATATGGGAAGGATGGCGATGAATTGGTGTTTGTTCCATCTGTTGTGTCTGCATGGAAATGATTTACAATGATGTTCATAAGAACACATGAAATGGAAGCGGGGGAGCCTAGATGACTCTTCAAGCCACTGCATTTCTTGCTGTCTGTAATCTGCCCGTTCAGGCATCATTCTGGTACACTTTCCTGTATCGTCCCCAGTCCTTCCAGATCCATTTTATGACATGGAGACATTAGCTCAACAATCCTGTGAACTAATTTAGTCTGGCCCAGTGTCACCGAAGAGAAATCCAGTCTTTCTCTGAACATTATTCTTGATGCCACAGCTACAGGTTAAGAGTTTAGCAGTACGGGGAAGAGGCAAGTTTGTAGATGCTCTGCAGTGTTACAGACTGGCTTGTTGGATCTTGTTCTGTCCCATCTTACATTCTGCTAACAGTAAAATTACTAAAATACTGCAACATACAGGCATTTGGTGCAACGGTGAGTTTGCTGCTCAGATTAGTTAAAGTCTCCAGATTGTAAAATGGATCTCGAAGGACTGGAGAAGATGCAGGAAAAGATATTTGAATTATGCCTGAACTGGCAGGTGACACCCAGCAAGAAAGATTGGACAGGGGATCACCTTTTCTTTGGAAAAGGGAATGAAGGATGGCCTGATCCTGCAAGATTATGAAATGGTTTGATATGATAGACAAGTGGAAGATGTTTCCACTGGATAAGAATAAATATGAGTTAGTCATTAATTAATTAAGTCCAATTCAGAGGGAGATCACTCACACACTTCATGTGTGCAAAGAAATGGAGCCGGTGGGTAGCCGGAGAGTAAATAGAAGCTGCGGAGTGACCTGGGGAGGCTTCAGAAAAACCCTGAGGAGGCTTCAACTCCCGAGTAAAATGTTAATGGTGCGGTCTTAACGGGCACCGAATAGAGTGAGAGCTGAGCGGTGACAGGCCCTGGTTACCGTCCGCCACCTTTACAGAGGACAAGGAGCCGCAGGGCACATGCATTGCGAGCCTGGACTGGATACCAACTCTCCCAGATTGACTGACTTGAGTCTCCAGGATTTTATTTTATTCATTTGTGGGAGTCACTGGCTGGGCCAACATTTATTGCCCATCCCTAATTTCCCTTAAACCGAGTGGCTGGCTCGGCCACCTCGGAGGGCATTTAAAGAATCAACCACATTGCTGTGGTTTGGAATCGTGTCGGCCAGACCAGGTAAGGATGGCAGATTTTCTTTTCTATTCATTCCCGGGATGTGGGTGTCGCTGGCTGGGCCAGCATTCACTGCCCAGCCCTAATTGCCCTTGAACTGAGTGCATCTCTGAGGGCATTTTAAGAGTCAACAAGCTGACTGTGGATCTGGAGTCACATGTAGGGCACACCAGGTAAGGATAGAAGATTTCCTTCACTGTAGGACATCAGCGAACTAGGTGGCTCTTTGCAACAACCAGCAATGGTTTCATGGCCACCACTGGACTTTCAATGAATTCAAAATTTTACTTTCTGCCTTGGTGAGATTCATGCCTGGGAAATCATTAGGACAGTAAAGAAGATTTTTTTTGTAATTTTCTTTTAACATTTCTCTTAAGCGGATATAAAAATATTGAAAATGGGATAAAGGTTGTTTCCAGACAGTCAATCACTGTTCTGCAAGGCAATGAGTCCTTTCGCTTCCCAATTGGCCGAGGAAGGCAGCGTGTCACAAGGATGGATGTGTTGACCGATTAATGGCTGGAGGATGGGGGCAGGTCATGTGATAAAACCTCCAGGAATACATTTAATCAAAGTTAGCAAGGAGAGAATGTTCTGAATTTCTATCCTAAACTGACAGTGAGGTTTCTGTAAATTTACAGGATATTGGAAGAGGAGGTTTAACAGACGGGAAACGCAAGCCAAACATCACATCGCGATCTGACAGTCTCTCGATTCATTAGAAACTGAATTTCAGCAGCATCTGGGTGTGGAAGGTAAAAGGTTTGTCTGTTCTGTCTGTGAGGGAAGATTTCAGGTCTCAGTTTGACTGGAAAAGCCCCGAGATTCTCAAACCCTGGTTGGACCAAACCTGGAGAACTGTGTTCAGTTCTGGGCAACAAACCTGAGGAAGGATAGAATGGCCTCGGAGGGAGTGTAGCACAGATTTACCTGAGTGATATCTGAACCCTCTGAGGTTAAATTACAAAACGAGATTACACAAACGAGTCAGAGACATGATGGCACAGAGAATGGCATTCGGCCCATTGAATCCATGCTAGCTCTCTGGAGCAATCCAGTCAGTCCCATTCTCCTGCTCCATCCCTGTATCCTCGCAGGTTTATTTCCCTCAAATCCAATTTCCTTTTGAAATCAAATGATTCATTGTGTCCATTTTCAAACTCCCTCATAGGCAGCAAGTTTCAGTTCATTGCCGCTTGCAGTGTAAAAACATACATGTCATATCTCCTGTTCCTTTTATACACAAACTAGGAACAGGCCACTCGGGCCCTCAAGCCTGATCAGCATTCAATAAGATTGCGGCTGATCTCATTCTAACCTCAACTATTAACCTCAACATTCAACCTCAACTGAGGGGCTGTTTAGCACAGGGCTAAATCGCTAGCTTTGAAAGCAGACCAAGGTTGGCCAGCAGCACGGTTCGATTCCCGTACCAGCCTCCCCGAACAGGCGTCGGAATGTGGCAACTAGGGGCTTTTCACAGTAACTTCATTGAAGCCTACTCGTGACGATAAGTAATTTTGATTTCATTTTTTTTCATTTGAACTCCACATTCCTGCCGACCCCGATAACCTTTCACCCCCTTGCCCATCAAGAATCTATCCAGCTCTGCCTTAAACATATTCAAGGACTTTGCTTCCTCTGCCTTTTAAGAAGTCTTACAACACTAGGTTTAAAGTCCAACAGGTTTGTTTCAAACCTGTTGAACTTTAACCTGTTGTTGCAAGACTTCTAACTGTGCTCACCCCAGTCCAACGCCATCATCTCCACATCATGACTGCCTTTTAAGGACACGAGTTCCAAATTCTTACAACCCTCAAGAGAATAAAAAATCCACATCTCCATCTGAAATGGGTGACCCCTTGTTTTGCAACAGTGATGCCCTTGTTCCAGATTCTCCCACAAGAGGAAACATCCTCTCCACATTGACCCTGTCAAAACCCCTCAGGATCTTATATAGTTCAATCCAGGTTTTACCCAAAACTTTCAATCTGTGTCCCGACTGCTTGTACAATCAGTGAATGGAAACAGTTTATTTGTCCACCTGAATGAAATCTTGACAATCTTGTGGACCTGAATCAAATCTCCCCTCAACCTCCTTTCCTGGAACCATTCTGGTAAATCTCCTCTGCATCTTCTCCAAGAACCTTCACATCCTTACGTTTTTTTTTAAATTTTAGAGTATCCAATTCATTTTTTTCCAATTAAGGGGCAATTTAGCGTGGCCAATCCACCTACCCTGCACATCTTTGGGTTGTGGGTGCAAAACCCACACAAACACAGGGAGAACGTGCAAACTCCACATGGACAGTGACCCAGAGCTGGCATCAAACCTGGGACCTCGGCGCTGTGAGGCAGCAGGGCTAACGTTCTGCACCAACGTGCTGCCCACTTCACATCCTTCCTGAAGTGTGGTGACCAGACCTTCATAAAATTCCTACAGTGCAGAATCATAGAATTCACAGTGCAGAAGGAGGCATTTCAGCCCATCAGGTCTGCACTGGCCCTTGCAAAGAGCACCCTCCTTCAACTTAAGCCCACGCCTCCACCTTGTCCCTGGAACCCAGTGACCCCAACTAACCTTTGGACACTAAGGGGCAATTTAGCATGGCCAATCCACCTAAGCTTCACATCTTGGAACTGTGGGAGGAAACCCGCGCAGACACGAGGAGAAAGTGCAAACTCCAGACATAGTCACACGAGACTCGAATTGAACCCGGGACCCTGGCGCTGTGAGGCAGCAGTGCTAACCACTTTGCCACCAGAAGCATAGTTTCAGTATCAATGTTTCAATTTATGAAGCTCAAAGTCCAATTTGCTTTGCCAACTAGGAGCTTAATATGTCTTGTAGATAGACTAAATTCCTCTTAACCTCTTTCTCTTCCCAAAGGGACCAGTCGGGTTTTTATAACAATCCAGCAGCTTTCATGGTCACTTTTTCCCAGAGCCGGCCTCACAAATGACCAGAATCATTCAGCAGTTTCACTACCTGCCTTTGTGTTTACGTGGGATCTCTCTCACTCCCTATTTTCTGTTTTCAATCAGTTTCACAGAGTGTTCGATGGGGAGGATTCAAAGTCCGGAAACTCAAACCAAGCATCACATCATGATCTGACAGAGTCCTCAATTTATCACATCCTGAATATCAGCGGATTTTGAACATGGAAGGAACAAGCATCATTTTTTTTTTTTTTAAATAATTTTTATTGAATTTTTCAAAATACAAACATTTTAACCCCCCCTACATTTACATTTAAATTATAACAAAACAAAGTCAAACCCCCCTACTTAACAAGAAAAAGAAAAAGAATCCCCCCCCCCCCCCCCCTACCCGCGCGTCCCCCCCCCCCCCCCCCCCCCCCCCCGCCGGCGAACCGACAGTCAGACCAACTTATCATTTCTAGCAGCGTCCTCGGGCAGGCCTTGCCCGTGCCACCGCCGCTACCGTACTTCCTTCGTCGTTGTCCCCCCTCCCCCCCCCCCCCCCTCCCCCCCTCCCGCCCTCCCCTCCCCTCCCGGGTTGCTGCTGTCATGGCCTCAGTTTCTATCTCTGATCCAAGAGGTCTAGGAAGGGTTGCCATCGCCTGGAAAACCCCTGCACCGACCCTCTCAGGGCGAATTTGATCCTTTCCAATTGGATGAAGTTTGCCATGTCGTTTAACCAGGTGTTAACACTCGGAGGCCTTTCGTCCCTCCACTGAATCAGGATCCTCCTCCGAGCCACCAAGGACGCAAAGGCTAATATTCCAGCCTCCCTCGCCTCCTGTACCCCCGGTTCCACCCCAACCCCGAAGATCGCAAGTCCCCATCCTGGCTTGACCCTGGACCCCACCACTCTCGACACCGTCCCTGCCACCCCCTTCCAGAACTCCTCCAGTGCCGGACATGCCCAAAACATATGTGCATGATTCGCAGGGCTTCCCGAACATCTAATACACCTGTCTTCACCCCCGAAAAACCGACTCATCCTTGTCCCCGTCATGTGGGCTCTATGCAGTACCTTAAATTGAATGAGACTTAGTCTCGCACATGACGACGACGAGTTAACCCTCTCCAGGGCGTCTGCCCATGTCCCGTCCTCTATCTGTTCCCCCAGCTCTAACTCCCACTTATCTTTCAGCTCCTCTACTGGTACCTCCTCCACCTCCTGCATAATCTTATAGATGTCCGAGATCTTCCCCTCCCCGACCCAGACCCCTGATAGCACCCTATCACTCACCCCCCTGTCGGGGAGCGCGGGGAACCCCGCTACCTGTCGTCTGGCAAATGCCTTCACTTGGATGTACCTGAACGTGTTCCCCGGGGGGAGCCCAAATTTCTCCTCCAGCTCTCCCAGGCTCGCAAACCTCCCCTCTATAAACAAGTCCCTCAGTTGTCTAATACCCGCCCTCTGCCAGCTCTGGAATCCCCCTCCTGTGTTTCCCGGCGCAAATCTGTGGTTCCCTCTTAGTGGTGCCCCTATCAGACCTCCCACTTCCCCCCTGTGTCGCCTCCACTGCCCCCAGATCTTGAGGGTGGCCGCCACCACCGGGCTCGTGGTATACCTCGTGGGAGGGAGCGGCCATGGTGCCGTTACCAGTGCCCCTAAGCTTATGTTGCCGCAGGACGCCCTCTCCATGCGCTTCCAGGCTGCCCCCTCCCCTTCCATCATCCACTTTCGTACCATCGATGTATTTGCCGCCCAGTAATATCCTGAAAGGTTGGGTAACGCCAGCCCTCCACTATCCCTACTCCGCTCCAAAAAGACCCTTCTAACTCTCGGGGTGCCATGTGCCCACACATACCCCATGATACTACTCGTTACCTTCTTGAAAAAGGCCCTGGGGAGGAAGATGGGCAGACACTGGAACAAAAACAAGAACCTCGGGAGGACCGTCATTTTAACTGACTGCACCCTCCCTGCTAGCGACAGCGGCACCATGTCCCACCTCTTAAACTCCTCCTCCATCTGCTCCACCAGTCTGGAAAAGTTCAACTTGTGTAGGGTCCCCCAGTTCTTTGCCACCTGCACCCCCAAATACCTAAAACTTTTAACTGCTCTTTTGAAGGGGAGCCTCCCAATTCCCTCCCCCTGGTCTCCCGGGTGTATTACAAAGACCTCACTTTTCCCCAGATTTAATTTATATCCCGAAAAGTCCCCGAACTCCGCTAGTATCCCCATTACCTCCGGCATTCCCCCCTCCGGGTCTGCCACATACAACAACAAATCATCCGCATAGAGCGAGACCCGATGTTCCTCCCCTCCCCTTGTCAGTCCTCTCCACCCCCCTGAACCCCTCAGTGCCATCGCCAACGGCTCAATCGCTAATGCAAAGAGTAAGGGAGATAGGGGACATCCCTGCCTAGTACCTCGATGGAGCCCAAAATATTCTGACCTCCTCCCGTTTGTTACCACACTTGCCATCGGAGCTGAATAGAGCAGTTTTACCCACTTGATAAATCCCTCCCCAAACCCAAACCTTTCCAACGTCTCCCACAAGTATTCCCACTCCACCCTGTCAAATGCCTTCTCCGCGTCCAGCGCTACCACTATCTCCGCCTCCCCTTCCACTGCTGGCATCATAATCACATTTAACAATCTCCGGACATTTGTGTTAAGTTGGCGTCCCTTCACGAACCCCGTCTGGTCTTCATGGACTACCCCTGGCACACAGTCCTCTATCCTGGTTGCCAGGACCTTTGCTAACAGCTTGGCATCTACATTTAAGAGGGAGATAGGCCTGTAGGACCCGCACTGGACCGGGTCCTTGTCCCGCTTCAAAATCAAGGAGATCAGGGCCTGCGACATTGTTGGAGGCAGAACCCCCCCCTCGCGCGCCTCATTGAAGGCTCGCACCAGCACTGGACCCACCAAGTCCACAAATTTCCTGTAAAACTCCACCGGGAACCGATCCGGCCCCGGCGCCTTCCCCGCCTGCATCTGGCCTATCCCTTTAATTAGCTCCTGCAGCTCTATCGGCGCCCCCAACCCTTCCACCAGCTCCTCCTGTACCTTTGGGAACCCCAATTTGTCGAGAAAGTTCTTCATTCCCCCTCTCCTCTTCGGCGGTTCAGACCTATACAATTCCCTATAGAAGTCCCTAAAGACCCTATTCACCTCTTGCCCCTTCTGCACTACATCCCCACCCCTCTCTCTCACTCCCCCAATCTCTCTGGCTGCATCTCGCTTACGAAGCTGGTGTGCCAGCATCCTGCTCGCCTTTTCCCCGTACTCATACGCCGCACCCTGCGCCCTTCTCCACTGCATTTCCGCCTTCCTAGTGGTCAGTAGGTCGAACCTGGCCTGCAAGCTACGCCGCTCCCTTAATAGCCCCTCCTCTGGCGCCGCCGCATATTTCCTATCTACTTCTAGGAGCTCCCCCACCAGCCTCTCCCTTTCCTGCCTCTCCTTCCTCTCTCTGTGTGCCCTTATGGAGATCAGCTCTCCTCTAATCACTGCTTTCAAGGCCTCCCAGACCGTTCCCACCTGCACCTCACCTGTGTCATTCGTACCCAGATAGTTCTCAATGCCCGTTCTCACCCTTCTGCACACCTCTTCGTCCGCCAACAGCCCTACATCCAGGCGCCACAACGGGCGTTGGTCCCGCGCCTCCCCCATGTCCACGTCCACCCAATGTGGTGCATGGTCCGATATCGCAATGGCCGAGTACTCCGTGTCCTGCACTCTCGGTATCAGCCCCCTGTTCAATACGAAAAAATCGATCCTAGAGTACACTCTGTGGACGTGGGAGAAAAAAGAATACTCCCTCGCCCTAGGCCTACCAAATCTCCATGGGTCTACCCCTCCCATCTGCTCCATGAACCCCCTTAACACCTCTGCCGCTGCCGGCCTCCTATTCGTCCTGGAACTCGATCTATCCAGCCCAGGGTCTAACACCGTATTAAAGTCCCCTCCCATGATCAGGCCCCCTGCCTCCAGTCCCGGGATGAGGCCCAGCAGGCGCCTCATAAAACCCGCGTCGTCCCAGTTCGGGGCATACACATTTACCAGTACCACACTCTCTCCCTGCAGCCTACCCCTCACCATCACGTACCTGCCCTCCTTGTCTGCCACCACCTCTGCCGCCACAAACGACACTCTCTTTCCCACCAAAATCGCCACCCCCCCGGTTCTTGATATCCAAGCCTGAGTGGAACACCTGTCCCACCCACCCCCTTCTCAGGCGGACCTGATCTGCTACCCTCAAATGAGTCTCCTGCAGCATTGCTACATCAGCCTTCAGTCCCTTCAGGTGTGAGAAGACCCTTGATCTTTTGACCGGCCCATTCAGCCCCCTTACGTTCCACGTGATCAATCGGGTCGCAGAGCGACCCGTCCCTACTCCCTGTCGATTAGCCATGTCTTGTCCCTTGCTCGCCCCGGGTCATCCCTTCTTTTCTGACCCGCTTCCCATAGCGATGGCCCCCCCCCCCCCCCCCCCCCCCCCCCCCCCCCGGCTCTCCCCTTCTCGTCCCTGGTCTTTCTAGCAGCAACCCGGTGTCCCCCCCCAGTCCCCCCCCCCCTTCCCCCCCCCCCCAGTCCCCCCCCCCTTCCCCCCCCCAGTCCCCCCCCCCTTCCCCCCCCCCCCCCCCCCCCCCCCTGGCTAGGACCCCTCCTAGCCGCGATGTACCCCACATCGTACTCCCGAGAGTCAGCTGGTCTCCGCTGACCCGGCTGCTCCTGCCACATTCCGACTCCTCCCGGTTCACCCCATCTGCGCCCGTGAAAGATCCCCTTAACACCCCCGAGAAAGACCCGCATAATCAACCCGCTCCCCCCCGTCCCGTCTCCCCAACTTAACGATATAAATACAAATACCCAATGGCAACTAATTACATAAATACTTAACTACATACTTAATTAACAAAATAATTAACTAACTATCAACTAACAGTGTGCCCAACCATCACCCTCCATCAAACAGTATAAATAACCGCAGATAACCATAACCCGAAAAGAAAAAAAAAAGAACCAAAAAACCCCCCCAAGCACCCAAAGAAAAAGGGTAAGAGGGGTAAATAACTAAGGGAAATTGGAAACGGGAAAAAACACCCCATAAGAAACCAACGACCCACAATAGAGATTTCAACAGTACAAATATACAGAAACACCCAACAACTCGAAACCTTCAAAATATTCAGAAAAGTCAACCGTTCGAGAAAAAACACCCCAAACACTCCACGAAACTGTTACCCAGTTCCGACCTGGCCTGAAAAAGAAAAGGGCCACTTGCACAATCAAGAGTCCCCCGGCGGCTACGACCGCCGGTGCTCCCAGGTTTTAGTTCGTGTCCAACTTTTCCTCTTGTACAAAGGTCCAGGCCTCCTCTGGGGTCTCGAAATAATGATGTTGGTCCTTGTAGGTGACCCACAAGCGCGCCGGTTGCAACATTCCAAATTTGATCTTTTTCGCGTGTAGCACCGCCTTTGTCCGGTTGTACCGGGCCCGCCGCTTTGCCACCTCCGCACTCCAGTCCTGGTACACCCTTACCGTCGAGTTCTGCCACTTGCTGCTTTTCTCCCTTTTAGCCCACCTCAGGACTTTCTCTCGATCACTTAGCCGCTGGAACCGCACCAGCACCGCCCTCGGGGGCTCGTTTGCCCTAGGCCTCCTGGCCATGACCCGGTATGCCTCTTCCAATTCCAGGGGCGCCGGACCGGCCCCTTCCCCCATCAGGGAGCTCAACATCTCCGCCACATATCCCGGGAGATCCGACCCCTCCAGGCCTTCTTCCAGGCCCAGGATCCTCAAATATTTCCTCCTCATCCGAGTGTCCAGCTCCTCGAAGCGGCTCTGCCACTTCATGTGGAGTGCCTCGTGCACCTCCACCTTTGCCCCGATGACTGTGGCCTCCTCCTCCCTCGCGGCCATCTCCTGCTGCAGATCTTTAATCGACGCCTCTTGGATCGCCTGGGCTCCCACCAACCTGGTGGCCGTCGCGTTCATGGACTCTAAGAGTTCCACTTTCATCTCCGTGAAAAAACGGAGGAGAGCGGCCTGCTGCTCCTCCGCCCATTTCTTCCACTCCTCCGGTGCACCGCCGGCCGCCATTTTGATTTTCTTCCCCGCTTTTTTTGGGGAGCTGCTGCCGTTTTTCTTGCCGCTCCACTCCGGGTACCGACCATAAAATCGGTCTAGTTCTCCTCAGGGGACCTTCCCCCACCGGGATTCGTTTTTTCAGCGCCGTTGGGGCCCTCCAATTGGCCCAAAAACACCTTTGTTGCAGGAGCTTCCAAATGTGCGGCTTAGCTAGTCATAGCCGCAACCGGAAGTCGTCAGGAACAAGCATCATTGACAGTGGGGAGAAACCGTACTTGATTTGTGTGTGTGGACGAGGATTCGCTCTATCATCAGGCCTCACAAGCCACAAATGCAGTCACACTGAGGAGAAACCACGGAAATGTGCGGACTGTGGGAAAGGATTCATTTCCCCATCCAAGCTGGAAGCTCATCGACGTAGTCACACTGGAGAGAGACCATTCACCTGCTCCAAGTGTGGGAAGGATTCATTGTTTCATCAGCTCTGCAAAATCACCAGCGAATTCACACTGGGGAGAGACCGTTCGCCTGCTCCACGTGTGGGAAGAGATTCACCCAATCATCCACTCTGTCCACACACCAGCTAAATCACACTGGAGAGAGACCGTTCACCTGCTCAGATTGTGGGAAGGAATTCACCACTTCATTCCCACCTGCTGAGACACCAGCAAATTCACATCGGGGAGACGCCATTCACCTGCTCCAAGTGTGGGAAGGGATTCAGTGATTCATCCACCCTGCAGAAGCACCAGCGAGTTCACTCCAGGGAGAAACCATTCACCTGCTCGGAGTGTGGGAAGGGATTTACTATTTCATCCCTACCTGCAGAGTCACCAGCGAGTTCACACTGATGAGAGACCGTTTCAATGTCCAGACTGCGGGAATAAGCTATAAAACTTCTGGAATCTGACACGACATCAACGTCTTCACACTAACGAGAGACCGTATTAGGTGCTCTCACTGCGGGACTGGGTTCACACAATCATCTCAGCTCACTGTACATCAGCGGACCCACACTGGGGAGAGGCCATTCACCTGCTCCAAGTGTGGGAAGGGATTCACCACTTCATCCTCCCTACTGAGACACCAACGAGGCCACAAGTAACGGACTGCAATTGGGTTTTGCTGCTTCTCACATTCAGGACTGAACCATGTTCATTTGGGTCTCTTTCTGCTGATAACAAACTCCAGCCCATTTACAGGGGCTAATATTCTGGCTAAAAGTCAAATAAATTAGATTTGTGTGAAATACGCAGTGTGTTGAAACTTTTTAATATCTCTGACACAAGTTAGTTCCTTTTGAAGTACTCTCTCTCTCCCCTGTCTCTTCCATCCTCACCTCCAACAAGAAGTGTGAGGAGCTTGTGGAGCGTCTTTGTGACTGAGATTGAGTCAATCCGATCAGCTGCCTCTGCTGCTTCCCTCCCTTCCACGAGCCGACCGGACCAAACTGTCTCTAAATTTCATCCTTTCCTGAGCACTGAACCCACATCTTTCTCTAGTTTCTCTCCCATCTCCCCTCATGCCCTCTCAGAGCTCATCTTGTCCATGAGACCCAGCTCCTGCTCCATCGACCCTATTCCCACTGAGCTACTGATCAGCCAACTACCCTGTGTCCATGGATATTGTCAACATTTCTCTCCTTTCAGGTACTGTCCCCCTGTCCTTCAAATCTGCCATCATCACCCCCTCAATAAAACAAACCCTTGACCCTACCATCCTTACAAATTACTGCCCCATCTTCAACCTCCCTCTCCTCTCCAAACTCTTTGAACATGTTGTCACTCCCAAATCCTTGCCCATCTTTCCCAGAACTCCCATGTTTGAATCCTTTCAATCAGGTCCTTGCCCTGTCACAGTTGTGAAATACAAGAGACAAACAGTGGTTAGCACTGTGAAGCAACATTGCTGACGTCAGGGAAATACCACCAGACAGACCCATCGGAGGAGACTGAGAGAGAGAAAATCCTACAGAATCATAGAATTTACAGTGCAGAAGGAGGCCATTCGGCATTGGAGCCTGCACCGGCCGTTGGAAAGAGCACGTTACTTAAGCCCATGCCTCCACCCTATCCCCGTAACCCAGTAACTCCGTAACTCCGCCTAAACATTTTTGGTAACACATTGGTTAGCACCATTGCTTCACAGCTCCAGGGTCCCAGGTTCGATTCCCAGCTTGGGTCATTGTTTGTGTCGGGTCTGCACATTCTCCCTGTGACTGCATGGGTTTCCTTCGGGTGCTCCGGTTTCCTCCCACAAGTCCGGAAAGACGTGCTGTTAGGTAATTTGGAAATTCTGAATTCTCCCTCCGTATCCGAACAGGTGCCGGTATGTGGCGACTCGGGGCTTTTCACAGTAACTTCATTGCAGTGTTAATGTAAGCCTACTTGTGACAATAAAGATTATATTATAAAGGGGCAATTTAGCATGGTCAGTCCACCTAACCTGCACATCTTTGGACAGTGGGAGAAAACTGGAGCACCTGATGGGAACCCTCACAGCCACCCAAGGCTGGAATAGCTGAAACAGCAACACACTGCTCCTGGCAGTTGATGGTACAGTGGTTTGATAAATATAACTAGTGGATTAAAAAGGTGTGTCACATGGAGTAAAAACAGAAAATGCGAGATTAATTCAACAGCACTGGGAGAATGTGCAAACTCAAATAGCTGCAGTGATATCAGAGTGTGGGTGGAGCTGGGCTGTCTGTCTTCCTGCAGCTATTTGATAAACACCCAGTTCTTAAAGGTACTCTCACATGACAATTCTGAATTCTCCCTCTGTGTACCTGAACAGGCTCCGGAATGTGCTGACTGGGGGCTTTTCACAGTAACTTCATTGCAGTGTTAATGTAAGACTACTTGTGACAATAAAGATTAGGATTATTAAAAAAAATGTTCCGGCAAATTTCCATCCCGCCCGCAACAAATGGGATGAAGCCAAATCTTTAAAAGTCAAAGTCTTTCTTTCAATTTGTTGCCGTGCTGTCAGGGGAAAGGGTTAACTTCTCTGCTTGTTTACAAAAGGGGCTGTTTAGCTCACTGGGCTAAATCGCTGGCTTTGAAAGCAGACCAAGGCAAGCCAGCAGCACGGATCGATTCCCGTAACAGCCTCCCCGAACAGGCGCCGGATTGTGGCGACTAGGGGCTTTTCACAGTAACTTGATTTGAAGCCTACTCGTGACAATAAGCGATTTTCATTTCATTTTTCAAAGGGAAGAGGAAACATTCACAAAGCTTCCCACAGCTTGTGAGCTCCGAAACATAACTTCAAGGCTGAAGTTTATCTTCAGAGATTGAAACATTTTGGTGCCTTTTCCAATTGTCCCAGTAAATTGTGATTCACACTGAAAGGTTTACTTTCACTCAATAATTTGAACATTTCACTTTCTCAGCACAAAACACTTTAGATCAAATCCCAATTGTTCCATTGTAGCTGGTGTGTGGAGAAGATCATGTTCACTGTAGATCTGTCAGCACAGAAATCGCACTGTGCTTCTGGATAAACTCAGTCTGCAAGTAGATGAATCTTTTAAACATCACCCAAGTGAAGGTCTTCCCCTGCCTCTAAGGAGTGAGATGTCCCTGTAGTTGATGCTGTCCCCTCTGTCACTGCTGTTTTTATTGCATCACACATGTTCCATGGACCAGTCTCACAGCCCAAAAGGGGAGGGCAGGAAGGTGTGACAGTCGATGGGACTTTCTGTGTGTGAGCAGTTCAGCTGGAATTCCATCCTTGCCAGGCACCTTTCTGCTTGCTCAGCAATCAATGGCCTTTTCCAGCTCAAATGATAAGGGTCCCTTGTCCAACTCAACCATGACAGGAAGCTGGAGGAGCGTCAAACAGAGACTGGAAGATGCCCTTCTCACAGGGGTACAGCTCACTGTTGTGTTCAACCCAGCTCCTCCTCACTCTCTCACCATGACTGACACTGAGCATGCTCAGAGCACACACCCACACTGCACCTGCGCACTGGCCTCGTACACTCACTGATAGGGAACTTTCTGCAGCACGGGGGATTCTGGGTAACACAGCTGCCATAGAGCAATTAGTAAACAGGGAGATTCTATTTCCCAGTCAGCAAAACAGAAGATCCACAGTAAGGCAAGATGCTGGGCATGAAGCACAATGAGAGGTTTGGATACTTTATTTAATACAGAAACACATTATTCTGATAAGATATCACTGAGACATGGGCAGCAAGCAGGCTGATCTACAGTATGTACAGTATTTACAACATCTGGGGCACGGTAAATCATCTCATCAAACCAGTGATAGGTTTGTTTACTGTTCATAATTGTGACTGGGTCACACTCACGATTCGTGCAAAATGCAACTCCCCAGGTTCACTGCCCCACTCCCTCCAGACCTGTTTTCACTCCAAGGGTCTTGACATCTGCCTTAGTCTTTATCCAGCCATGTATGTTCAGCTCACAGTGCCCAACAACAAGCCTCTCCTGCACTGGGGCACAGGGTATCCATCACCAAAAATCTATCCTGGCCACGCACATCAACGCTACCACTAAGAAAGCACAACAGCACCTATACTTCTTCAGGAAACTAAGGACATTTGACATGTCCATACTGACTCTTACCACCTTTTACAGATGCACCATAGAAAGCATCCTCTCTGGCTGCATCACAGCCTGGTATGGCAACTGCTCGGCCCAAGACAGCAAGAAATTTCAGAGAGTAGTGAACACAGCCCAGTCCATCACACAAACCTGCCTCCCATCCATTGACTCTATCCACACCTCCCGCTGACCTTGGGAAAGTGGGCAGCATAATCAAAGACCCCTCCCACCCAGCTTACTCACTCTTCTAACTTCTTCCATCGGGCAGGAGATACAAAAGTTTGAGAATACGCATGAACAGATTGAAAACAGCTTCTTCCCCGCCATTACCAGACTCCTAAACCATCCTCTTATGGACTGACCTGATTAATACTACACGCCTGTATGCTGCACTCAATGCCTTTGTCGAGATATCTACATTGTGTACCTTGTGTTGCCCTATTATGTATTTTCTTTTCAGTTCACTTTCTTTTCATGTACGGAATGATCTGTTTGAGCTGCTCGCAGAGTAATACTTTTCACTGTATCTCGGTACACGTGACAATAAACCAATCCAATCCATATCGAGGGAGCAATCTGCCTCTCTTGCATTGATGCACTGCATTTCCCTCATAACACAGTGGCATAGAAAGGTGACAGCACAAAACAAAGGCACTCAACAAATTGTATCTGTGCCAACTTTCTGCAACAGTCACAATCCCCTGTCATTGGCCCTGAACTCTGCAGATATTTTTCTCCCCAAAAGATTCAAACAGATGAGCAAGGAGCTGGAGTTGGCTGTTCAGCCCAGTCTGCTCCACCATTAAATAAGATCATGGCTGATCTGATAGTAACAGATAGTTGTCCAATTATTTTCAAGACACCAATTGAATCTGCCTCCACCACATTTTCGAGCAGTGCATTCATGATCCCACATGCAGCACAAAATGTTTTTCTTCACATCATAAGACATAGTAGCAGAATTAGGCCACTCAGCCCATCGAATCTGCTCCGCCATTCAATCATGGCTGATATTTTTCACATCTCCATTCTCCTGCCTTCTCCCCATAACCCCTGAACCCCTTATTAATCAAGAACCTATCTATCTCTATCTTAAAGGTACTCAGTGATTTGGCCTCCAAGTCATTCTGTGGCAAAGACTTCCACAGATTCACCACCCTCTGGCTGAAGAAATTCCTCCTCATCTTTTTAAATTCCTCCTCATCACCTGAGCGAGTGAGTCGAAACAAAGTTGGACTTTAACCTGGTGTTGCAAGACGTCTTACTCTGTTTTAAAGGATTGCCCCTTTAGTCTGAGATTGTGTCCTCTGCTTCTAGTTTTTCCGACAGGTGGAAACATCTTCTCCTTGTCTACTCTACTCTGGCCTAGCAGTATCCTGCAAGTCTTAATAAGATCCACCCATATGCTTCTAAACTCCAACGAGTACAGACCCAGAGTCCTCAACCGTTTCTCATACGACAAGCTCTTCATTCCAGGGATCATTCTTGTAAACCTTCTCTGAACCCCTTTCAAAGCCAGCACATCCCTCCTTAGGTACGGGGCCCAAAACTGCTCAAAATACTCCAAATGGGGTCTGATCAGCGCTTTATACAGCCTCAGAATTACATCCTTGGTCTTATATTCTAGCCCTCTCGACATGAAGACATTGCATTTGCCTTCCCAACTGCTGACTGAACCTGCACGTTAACCTGAAGAGAATCTTGAACAAGGACACCCTTTGTGCTTGCGATTTCCTCAGCATTTCCCTATTTAGAAATTAGTCTATGCCTCCTTTGAAAGTCCATAACCTGACACTTTTCCACATTGTATCCCAGCTGCCACTTCTTTGCCCACTCTCCTAGCCCTGCTCAGCATTGCTTCTTTTTCACATCACTTTAAATGAATGCCCTCTGTTTATAATCTTGCCCTAAATATGACTTGCTAGATCAAACGTCTGTTGCAGATCCTGATCTTTAATGTGGTCAAGTGCCTTTCCATTTGAGAAGTGTTCAATAAAGTTATTAGAATTATTTGTAGCTAGGGCAGCACATGGAGCAGTGGTTAGCTGTGGGACTACAGCGCTGAGGACCCGGGTTTGAATCCCGGCCCTGGGTCACTGTCCGTGTGGAGTTTGCACATTCTCCACGTGTCTGCATTGGTTTCACCCCCACAACCCAAAGATGTGCAGGTTAGGTGGATTGGCCAGGCTAAATTGCCCCTTAATTGGGAAAAAATAATCATAATTGGGTACTCTGAATTTATTTTTTCTTTAAAGGATTATTTGTAGCTTCCCCACCAATCAGTTTTGTCCATTATCCTGAAGTGACCTTATTTTTATCGGGAGTTAACTGAAGTGTGTTCCTAACCTCTCATTATCTAAGTTTCCATTCACCACTTTTCTGTCCACCTGACCCAGTCCATGGCTTTCTCCCTCATTGTCCAAAACACATCAGCAACTTTTGTATAATCCTGGTGCATACATTTCAGTCTAAATCACTGATATATACCGTAAACTGTGGGACCCCACTGGAAACAGACGTCCAGGCATCATTCAGTCCTGGATGTGACTAACAGCAGCAACAACAGTTGAATCCAAACCCTGCTGTTGCCTGTGAACTTGCTGATGTCTGTTCAGGTTGTTTGACTGAGTGAATCTCCTCCCACGCACGGAGCGATTGAAAAACCTCTCCCAAGTATCACTCCCACGTTTGGGTGACACAGTCGCACAGTGGTTAGCACTCAGTTACTCACTCACCCGCACTCACTCTCCAACCCTCACTCAGTTACTCACTCACCCGCACTCACTCTCCAACCCTCACTCAGTTACTCACTCGCCTGCACTCACTCTCCAACCCTCACTCAGTTGCTCACTCACTCACACTCTCTCTCCTCCCCTCACTCAGTGACTCACTCACTCGCACTCACTCTCCTACCTCACTCAGTTACTCACTCACCCGCACTCACTCTCCTACCCTCACTCAGTTACTCACTCAGTCTCCTCATTCTCTCTTATTCACGGTCCCTAAATCAGCGAGGGAATGTCTGGAACGAGAGAGAAAGAGAGAACTGGGGCGAGACATGATCACGAGAGGTGCCCACATGTGTCTGTTGGCCCGGGATTGGGGAGAGCCGGAGGATAGTTCAGAGAGTCGGGAGAAAGCGCCGGAGCCGGGAGAAAGAGCAAGGAGGCAGGGAAAGGGCAGGAAAGGGGGTGGTGGGGAGGAGGGGGGCAAGCACAGAGATGTGGGAGCCAGGGGAGAGATTCTGCGGAAAGCTCAGGAAGCCGTCGCAAAGGACGAAGAGTTGGAAGAAAACGGAGAGAGCAGGGGAAAGGTGCCGAGAGCCGGTGGAAGGTGCAGAGAGCTGAGAGAATTGCAGTGATCGGGAAGAAACTCAGCAAAGAGTGGGCGATAAGCGGTAAGGTTACGCGCATAATAATGGCAAAAACTGAAAGAACCGCGGAAAGTACCAGGAACCGGGGCAAACTCCAAAGAACGGGAAAAGTGAAGAGCGCATGGGCAAAGCAGAACGAGATGGAGGAAAGTGCGGAGAGACAAAGGAAAAGGCAGAGATGTCGGGGAAAGCCGGAGAGCCGTCTAAAAGAGCAGACAGCTGAAAGAAAGTGAAGGGAGCAGGTGAAAGGTGCAGAGATCCAGCGGAATGGCAGAGAGATGGGGGAACGAACAGAGAGCGCGGGGCGGGGTGCGGGGGGATTGCAGCCAGCCCGGTCTCAGTGACAGGCGGAATGCTGTTGATTGTGACGTACACAGCTCAGTTAGCTGGATTGTGACGTGCACAGCTCAGTTTGCTGGATTGTGACGTACACAGCTCAGTTAGCTGGACTGTGACGTACACAGCTCAGTTAGCTGGATTGTGACGTACACAGCTCAGTTAGTTGGATTGTGACGTACACAGCTCAGTTAGCTGGATTGTGACGTACACAGCTCAGTTAGCTGGATTGTGACGTACACAGCTCAGTGAGCTGGATTGTGACGTACACAGCTCAGTTAGCTGGATTGTGACGTACACAGCTCAGTTAGCTGGACAGCTGGTTCATGATGAAGATCGATCCCAACAGCGTGGGTACGATTGCTGTACCGGCTGAGGTTATTCATAAAGACCCCCATTCTCAACCTTGCCCCTCGCCTGATGGGTGGTGGCCCTCGGGTTAAATCACCACCAGTTACCTCTCAAAAGGAGAAATCAGACTCCAGGACTATGGTGAGGTTTACATTTTGGAGAACATGTTCGCTGAAATAGTGGGAAAAATCATCCGCTCTTCGCTTTCAATCCAAAGCAAATTACACCATTCAGATTACATCAACATGTTGTTTTTTGCCAGGTGATATGGACGGAGAAAAATATGTAAGTTTCCAATGAGGGGCCAAACAGGTGGTGATTCTCAAATGATAGATCTAATAGAAGCTGAGATGTGGATGGAGCATTTATTGAGAAAATGTTGGAATAAACGCATCATTCTCGTGAATTTTAGAAATGTCTGGTTGCTTAATAAATACAATCCCAGAGTCTAACTTGTTGAATGGGTCATTCTCTCCCAGCGACACCGTCTCCGCCCACTCTCTACAGCCTGGTCTCCTCCTGTCAGCAACACAACACCGACGGCTCCCTAACCGTTGGATGTTTGGCGATGGACTACTCCCCAGAAATCACCAGCCTTACCTGGAAGAAAGATGGGCAGCCGATCACCACTGGAGTTAAGAAATACCCGTCAGTGAGAAACAAGAAGGGAACCTACACCCTGAGCAGCCAGTTAACCATCCCTGAGTCAGAGGGGGGATGCAGCAAAATCAGCTGTGAGGTTCGACACAGCGTCTCAGACAAGAGCATTGGAATGACATGTAAGTGTTGTGGAATCTGTGAGAAACAGACGCTTTGATTACTTTATTTAAATCTTTGGTCATAACACATTGATGGTTCTCTGCACAGTTCTGATTCCTGCGAGAAATAGTGACAACAGAGAAACTGTTAAAATATAATTAAACATTTTATTCGTCACAACATCTTCTTCAAGAAATGTCTAACTTGTGTTTCTTGAAGGTCCTCTACCTGACATCCATCCAAATGTTCTCCTCACCGTGAGTTCCAATGAAGAAATCACAAGACAGAAATTTGCAACCATGGTCTGTTCAATCAACGATTTCAGTCCAAAGTCAATGACGGTGAAGTGGCTGAAGAATGGACAAGCCATGGGTTCAGGAATTGTCACCTCTCCCGCCTGTGAAGTGAACGGGAACTTCTCGGCGAGCAGTCGACTGACAGTCTCTGCTGGGGAATGGTTCAGCAAAGCGGTCTATACCTGCCAGGTCATTCATCAAGGGGTCACCCAAAGTCACAACATCACCGCGTCTGGTAAGAGACCCAAACAGAGGAAACAATAAATCATCCTGCACAGTAATTTACTGAAGTTAGTGCAAAGCACAGAATAACTTCGAATTTACTGCCATGTAGTTTGTGTTTCATTCTGATGTAAGAGATGCATTTGGATTGATCACCATTCAGGATTTGATCAGTATAGAAATAAATGTTTCCCTCTCACCTGAAGTAATTTAGGGAGTGAGGTGGATTTGATATCAGCTTTATCCCGAGACAGCTGATTAAATTGCAGAGGCAATGGCTGTCTGGAACCCTTTACTGAAACCAGCTCGGGACGAAGATTTTGAAAAGTTCATTCAAGATATTTATCAAGCAGCCTTCCATATTAGGATTCTGAGATCAGGACTGGAATATTTGTATTGGGAATGCTGTAATACTGATTCATTAGAATGGTTTCGAGGCTGACTGTATTTCACAATGAGAATAGTTTTCACAAACCAAACTGGTTATCCATTGTGTATAGAAGATTTAAAGGCGATCATTAGAGGTTGTTATTTCGAAGTTGATCTATTCCCATTGAGTGAGTGAACGCTGAATCCTGCTGTCCTGATTCTGAAGATGAAACTTGGGTTGATTTCCACTTTTTTCATTCACAGATCCTTCCGTTTGCACTGATGCCTCAGTAACAATACTGCCACCACCAATAGAACAGGTCTTACTGGAGGCGACTGTAACCTTAACCTGCGTCATTTCGAATGCTCCTTATGGAGTCAACGTGTCCTGGAGTGAAGCGAAGAAGCCGCTGAAATCAGAGATTGCCGACCAGCCTGGGGCAGATACTGAGAGCGTGGTCAGCAAATTAAACATCTCCACACAAGCCTGGCTGAGTGGGGCTGTGTTTGACTGTGTGGCGAGCCATCAGGACCTGCCAACTCCTTTAAGAATTTCAACTCACAAAAAAATAGGTGAGCGGTGAGACTGAAGCAATAAGTGAGTCATTGTGTCTATTTCTAGTGTCAGTGCAGCGGTCAGTATTTAGCATTCAGTGTATTTATGGTCCATTCTGATTGGCAATTCCACTAACTGAATACTCTGGGCATTTAGAGTTTAAGGGGGAAATTGATATGCAGATGAATGAACAATGAATTAAACCCAGTGATATTGGGTTTAGATGAAGCGAGACCATAGACCACAAGACTTATGAGCAGATGTAGGCCATTGGGCCCATCAACACCGGTCCAGCCTTCAGTAAGGTCATGACTGATCTGATGTGATAATCTTCAACTCCTCTTTCCCGCCTTATCACCATATCTCTTGATGCTTTTACTGATTTAAAATATGTGTCCCTCAACCTTGAACGTACTGACCGACCCAGAATCTGAGGTTGTCTTCATTCTTCTAAACTCCAATCAGTACAGCCCAGCCGACTTAACCTCTCCCCGTAAGAAAATCCCTCCATACTCGGGATCAACCTCGTGATCGTTCTCTGGACTGCCTTCAAAACCAATCTGTCTTCCTTAGATACGGGCACCAAAACTATTCAAAGTATATCAGGTGTTGTCTAACTAATTCCCCAGTTTTAGCTAGGCTTCCCCATTGTTATATTCTACTCCCTTTAAAATAAAGATCAGCATTCAATTTGCCTCCATATTACCTGCAGAACTTGCTTTTTGTGGTTTCTGCACGAGGGCCCCCAATTCCCCCGATACTTCAGCTTTCTTCAGTCTTTCTCTATATAAATAATAATTATTTATGTTCTTCCTCCTACCAAAGTGTCGAACCTCACATTCTCTGTCCCTCTGTGGATTTCCTGTAATCCTCACCACTTGCCTTTTTACCTATTTTTTGCCATCTGCAAACATGGGAATAGTACATTCATTTATCAATCACCGTTTTGAAATTCATGTATATTACATCTATTGCCCCACCCCCTCCCCCTCCCTCTCTCGCCTTCTCGTCATCACCTCAAATAAGGGCACTAAATTTGTCAGGCATGATTTACCCTTCCCGAAGCCGTGCTGACTCTGTTTGATTATATTGAGTATTTCTAAATGCTCAGCTATTGGATCTGTTATAATGGACTCGAACCGTTTTCCACTGACAGATGTTAAGGTCCCTGGCCAATAGTTACCTGTGTTTGACTCCCTCCCCTTTTGAATAAGGATGTTACATTGGCAGTTGTCCAATCTTCTTGGGGTAAGGTGGGAGGAGCCTCGTGTGGAGTTTATACACCAACACAGAACAGGCGGACCGAATGGCCTGTTTCCCTGCTGTTCACTTTCTGAAACTTTCGAATCCAATATCCGTAAATTCTCAGGGAAAAGGATTGTGTCCACCTCTGCTCCGAGCTGGGAACCCGGACATACCCCAAAGTGGAAAATGGAAACCTTTAAAATCCAACACAAAACACATTTCTCTCATATCTAACCCGCGGTTCCATTGTCTCCGGAATTCCCCATTTTATTCCTCCGGGAATTCTTCCACAGACCCCAAGAGGCCGACAGCGAACCCAGGGACACGACCAATGAACCGGAACAGCAGACCGCGAGATCTGCAGTGCAGCAACCGAAAAGGAAAGAGTCAAATTGGACCCCTCCGGAAGGCCGCTGCCCTAGACTCGACATGTATGCTCAAGCCGTCAGAAGTCGTGTCAATGCCAGATTCATCACTCGCAATCACAAGGCAGCCTCAAACGTCACCCAAGCACAACGCAACGCCATCCGCACTCTCAAGACCAACCGCAACATCGTCATCAAACCAGCAGACAAAGGAGGGGCCACCGTCATACTGAACAGAACAGACTACTGCAAAGAAGTATACCGACAACTCGACAACCAGGAACACTACAGGCAGTTACCCGCAGATCCAACCAAGGAACACATCCGCCAACTCAGCAGACTGATCAAGACCTTAGATCCAGACCTTCAGAACACCCTACGTGCTCTCATCCCACGTAATCCCCGCATTGGAGATCTCTACTGCCTCCTGAAAATACACAAGGCCAACACACCAGGCCGTCCTATCGTTTCAGGCAATGGGACCCTGTGTGAGAACCTCTCTGGCCACATCGAGGGCATCTTGAAACCCATCGTACAAGGTACACCCAGCTTCTGTCGCGACACGACGGACTTCCTACAGAAACTCAGCACCCATGGACCAGTTGAACCAGGAACATTCCTCGTCACAATGGATGTCTCGGCACTCTACACCAGCATCCCCCATGACGACGGCATTGCTGCAACAGCCTCAGTCCTCAACACCGACAACTGCCAATCTCCAGACGCAATTCTGCAACTCATCCGTTTCATTCTAGACCACAACGTGTTCACCTTCGACAACAAATTCTTCATCCAGACGCACGGAACAGCCATGGGGACCAAATTTGCACCTCAATATGCCAACATCTTCATGCACAAGTTTGAACAGGACTTCCTCACCACACAGGACTTTCAACCGATGCTATACACCAGATACATCGATGACATTTTTTTCCTTTGGACCCACGGCGAGACATCACTGAAACGACTACACGATGACATCAATAAGTTCCATCCCACCATCAAACTCACCATGGACTATTCTCCAAATTCAGTTCCATTCTTGGACACACTCGTCTCCATCAAGGACGGTCACCTCAGCACCTCGCTTTACCGCAAGCCCACAGATAATCTCACGATGCTCCACTTCTCCAGCTTTCACCCGAAACACATTAAAGAAGCCATCCCCTATGGACAAGCCCTCCGTATACACAGGATCTGCTCAGACAAGGAGGAGCGCAACAGACACCTACAGATGCTGAAAGATGCCCTCGTACGAACGGGATATGGCGCTCGACTCATTGATCGACAGTTCCACCGCGCCACAGCAAAAAACCGCACCGACCTCCTCAGAAGACAAACACGGGACACCACTGACAGAGTACCCTTCGTCGTCCAGTACTTTCCTGGGGCGGAGAAACTACGACATCTTCTTCGCAGCCTCCAACACATCATCAGCGAGGATGGACATCTTGCCAAGGTCATCCCCACACCCCCACTACTGGCCTTCAAACAACCGCGCAACCTCAAACAAACCATTGTTTGCAGCAAATTACCCAGCCTTCAGAACAGCAACCACAACACCACAAAACCCTGCCAGGGTAATCTCTGCAAGACATGCCAGATCATCGACATGGACACCACCATTACACGTGGAAACACCACCCACCAGGTACGCGGCGCATACTCGTGCGACTCGACCAATGTAGTCTACCTCATACGCTGCAGGAAAGGATGTCCCGAAGCGTGGTACATTGGCGAGACCATGCAGACACTGCGACAACGAATAAACGGGCATCGTGCGACTATCAACAGGCAGGACTGTTCCCTTCCAGTTGGGGAACACTTCAGCAGTCAAGGACATTCAGCCTCTGATCTCCGGGTCAGCATTCTACAAGGAGGCCTTCAGGAGACGCGACAACGCAAAATTGCTGAGCAAAAACTTATAGCTAAGTTCCGCACGCATGAATGCGGACTCAACCGGGATCTGGGATTCATGTCGCATTACATTCGGCCCCCACCAACAAGCCTGGACTTGCAGAGGCCTACCGACTGAACTGGCTTGGGACAATTCACACCTCTTTAACCTGGAGTTACCTCTCTCTCTGCATCTTTGATGATTTGATTGCCTGCAGGTGCTCGCATTCCGGGGCATCTCTGACTGTGTCTATATAAACATTTCTGGAACAAGCCTTTCCATTCACCTGAAGAAGGAGCCGTGCTCCGAAAGCTCGTGTTTGAAACAAACCTGTTGGACTTTAACCTGGTGTTGTAAGACTTCTTACTGTGCTCACCCCAGTCCAACGCCGGCATCTCCACATCATGCCAGCTCACAATGCCCGGGGACTGATTGACGGCAGGTTCGGACCAATAGGAAGAGGGGGCGGGACTGGAAGATCGAACAAGAGCGACTGGTCCTCCAGCCAATCAGAGTGAATGGGAGGCGGAGCAAAGTCGGGGCTCTCGCTCCCTCCGCATGCGCCCGGCCACCCGGGCCTGTCTCAGGGAAAAGCTCGAGCAGCTTTCGCCGGTTCAGCTCCTCACTTCGTATTCGGGGCTTGGGCTGCATGGAGTGTTTATGAAGCCTCCCGATCCATCCGCCGGCTCCATCCCTCCCTCATGACTCACCAAACCGAATTTGACCGGCTCACAACTTCCACCCAACCGCCTAAATCCTGAGTTATCATCGGCACTGGGCATGCTCCAGCCTCACGTGGGAGTCCGGGGCTCTCAACCCCGCCCCTCATTCACTCCGATTGGTTGCAACCACTCGGTCCTCCAGGCCCACCTCCCTGTTCCTATTGGCCCAGAGCTGCCGTCAATCACTCCCTGGGCATTGTGAGCTGGAGCATGCGCAGTACCGATGCTGGGCTCGGCCGGGAGGTTTCACTGAAACCCGGTGGAGGCGCCAAACTCCAATAAGAAGATTCCGGGCCCGGGTTTGCATCGAGCGGGGGGACAGCTGCGGCCTGCTCCCGGTGACAGGCCTGAGTTAACGGCCGCCGTCTTTATAGAGGCTGCAAACCCGCAGGGGGCAAAACATCAGAGATAGAGTTTGTTGTGAAACCAATGGGATATTGTAAAGCAGGAGGTCAGGGTTACAGTCAACAACAACAACTTCTATTTAAAAGGAGATGTTAGGGCAGGTGACCAAAAACTTGGTCAAAGAGGTGAGTTTTAAAGAGTCTGAAAGGAGGTAAGTGAGGTGGAGACGGGGAGGTTTAGGGAGGGAATTCAGTGCTTGGGGCCGAAGGAACTTAAAACCATGGCGGAGTAATTAGAATCGGCGGTGTGCAAGAGTCCAGGATCAGAGCTGTGCAGATATCTCAGGGGGGTTGTGGAGCTGGAGGAGATGACATACACGGGGAGAGATGAGGCCATGGAGGGATTTGAAAACGAGGGTGAGAATTGACTGGGAGCGAATGCAAGTCTCGGAGCACAGGGACGGAGGGGAAAGAAAGTGGCTGTGAATTAAGACATAGGTAGCAGCCTTTTGGATGGCTTTAAGTTTACAGAGGTAGCATGTGGGAGAGCAGCCAGGTTTGTTGAATTGTTGAATCGGGAGGTGACAATGGTAAATTGCCTCAGTATCTAAAAAGGTGAGGTGGAGGTATGGGCTTAGCTAGGGTGCTCTTTCCAAGGGCTGGTACAGACTCAATGGGCCGAATAGCCTCCTTCTGCACTGTAAATTCTATGAGGTCAGAAGCTCATACTGGATCAAGTATTAACCATTAAACCAAGTTTACAAAGAGACTGGATAAGTCTCAAACTGTTGCCAGGGAGAAGGATGGAGTCAGTATGTCAGGAATGGAGATTGGAGCAGGGACCGAACAGTGGATTCAGTCTTCTCCATATTTGATTGAAGTTATTTAGTCAGCAGGAAGAGAACCAGAATGGACCCCGAGTCTGATATCCAGTATAACTTAATTCGAGAGGGAGGGGAAGAACGAAGGAAACCCTGGAAGATTTGGAGAAACGACCTTTGCGATTGCTCATCAAAGCTCCACAGAGTCAGTTCTGGACACAATGTTAACATCTGTTATTCTGTCTGCTCAGTCAGGGTGATTCAGATTAATGTCTGTCACAAGTCATGAATGAAGTGATTTATAAAACATATCTGACCTCTAATTATATAAAAGGATACAGAAATAATTATCTAATACTTTATTTGGATTTCAGCCCCAGGGAGGAGGGAGGGTGTGTGGTACGGGGATTTACAGATTTGGGGAGAGAAAAAATGTTCCCCAGAAACTGGAATTATCTGTTCTGAATTTCTAACCTGGACTGATAGTGTGGCCTTTGTAAACTCCTCTTGCAGGGCATTAGGAGAGGATTTTCAGACAGGAAACAAATCAAACATCAGATTAAGATCTGACAGTGTCACTTAATTGATCAGGACCTAAATAACCTGAGACTATGAATGTAGAAATTGTGTATGTGGGAACTGTGGGAAAGTATTTCAAACATCAGTGTGACTGGAAAAGCACCGAGACACACACACCCGAGTGAGTGTGTTCCAGTGAACTGACTGGGGAAAGAGCTTTAACCAGTTACAGCCTGAAAAACACTACACTATTCACGAAGGGAAGAAACCATACACGTGTTCTGTGTGAGGATCAAGCTTCACTTGATTGTCGAAAGATGAAACGCTCAAATACACTGACTCCACGGAAATACCGTGGAAACGTGGAGATTGTGGAAATTGGGTTCAACAGTTGAATAGAATCGAGCCAAAGGCGCAAAAGGTAAGTATCAGAGACAGGATGAGCTCTGAGAGAGTATGATGGGAGACAACAGGAAAAGAGAGAAAGTTGTGAGTTCAGAATTTGGGCAAGAAAGGTCTTCGAGGTAGTTTTACTGAGTGGTTTAGTGGAAGAGGAGCTGTAGAATCAGCTGATCGGATTGTTTCAATGGGTGGGGTTTTCCAGACCTTCCTGCTGGTTGGATCTTCCAGCCTCACAGATCTCTCAGTCTGCTGTTCCGGTTCATTGGTTGTTTCATTGGGTTCGCTGTCGGCCTCTTGGGGTCTGTGGAAGAACTCCCGGAACCTCATTTGCCTGATGAATTTCCTGGAGCGGAGAAACTACAACATCTTCGCAGCCTTCGACACGTCATCGATGAAGATGAACATCTTGCCAAGGCCATCCCCACACCCCTCCTGCCTTCAAACAATCGCACAACCTCAGACGATTGTTTGCAGCAACACAGCCTTTAGAAGAACAGCGACCACAATACCACACAACCCTGCCATGGCAACCTCTGCAAGTTGTGCCAGATCATCAACATAGGGATCACCATTCCATGTGGGAACACCACGCACCAGGTATGTGGTACATACTCGTGCGACTTGGCCAACATTGTCTACCTCATACGCTGCAGGAAAGGATGTCCCAAAGCGTTGTATATTGGGGAGACCATGCGGATAATTGGGGAGACCATGCGGATAAACGGACATCATGCGACAATCGCCAGGCAGGAATGTTCCTTTCCAGTCGGGGAACACTTCAGCAGTCAAGGGCATTCAGCCTCTGATCTTCGGGTAAGCGAAGGTGACCTTCAGGACACGCCACAACGCAGAATCGCTGAGCAGAAACTGCGAGCCAAGTTCCGCACACGAGTACGGCCTCAACCGGGACCATGAATTCATGTTGCATTACATTCACCCCCCAACATCTGACTTGGCTTGCAAAATCGTACCAACTGTCCTGGTTTGAGACAATTCACACCTCTTTAACCTGTGATTATCCCTCTCTCCATTCGCACAATCTCCTGCAAAGACTCGCATTTAAAATACCATCTTGCATCATTGAATTTTTCTGTATATATGTTTGTGTAAACTACCTCTTCATTCATCTGAGGAAGGAGCTGCACTCTGAAAGCTAGTGGTTCTAAACAAACCTGTTGGACTTTAACCTGGTGTTGTCAGACTTCTTACTGTGCTCACCCCAGTCGAATGGCAGCATCTCAACATCGTAAATGAGAAACATTAAATGCTTCTGCCGATTTCGAATCAGACACCTTTTGCACGTTAGGTGAATGTGATAAATGCTACACTACAGAAACAGCTGGCAGTGAAGTACCAATGGATCTGTGCAACATTCAACTGCACAGCCTTGCTGCAGCTTTCAATGGTTCAGCTGGGAGGCCAGGTCACTGATCACATGAAGACAGCTGTTCCTTTAAAACTGATGCCTCAACTTGTAAGACCATAAGATCTAGAACTTATATTGAACTTTAGCATTTGTTCAGTTAATATCTAATGGAACAATGCTCTCTGTTCAATCATTAGTCCATCATTCTTATCTTCCTCCAGAATATTTTACTCAATATTTGTTTCATTATTCAATGTTGAACCTCAGTATATTTATTTGTTATATATGACTTCATTTTGAATTGAATAGATCTCGAGTCTTCACTCTGAATAACTGAAATATACACCATTGAATTGCAAACATGACTGACCAAGAAGAGAAAGTGTTTCACTGGGTAACAGAAATCTGATGAATCTTTGTTCAGTTTGACCACAGTCAGCCTTTGAACAAAGTCTAATATAGTTAAATGGAAGTGAATTGAGAATTATGTGTTGCTTATATTTGATCCCTCTGTGTTTTGGTGTGAAACATTCTGCAGCCTAAATACTGTTCATGTATAAGAAAGGAGGGGTGACAGCAAATCCGCACTGAGCCTGGATTTCCTCATCTCCCTGAGTGGCTTTTCCTGTTTCTCCATCATTAAGGCCGAATCTTTCAAAAATGTGGTTCAGTTAAATCTCTAACATTTCCTCTAGTTCAGTTACAGTATCGTTTGTGACTATATATATATGAGCATACATTACTATTAGGTGTGTTTTGGGTGGCGATTAACATATTAATCGGTGTCTACAAAGCCATTAAATTCTTTTGTGAACTGAGCAAACTGCCAAGATCAGCACTTTGTTTTTTCATGTATGGAACGATCTGTCTGGACTGTACGCAGAACAATACTTTTCACTGTACCTCGATACACGTGACAATAAATCAAATCCAATCAAAGAGACAGTTTCTTACTAATCTTCAGATTGAACAATGAGCCGCCTTAAAAATTATTCATTCATGGGAGGTGGGCGTCACTGGCTGGACCAGTATTTACTGCTCATTCCAATTGCCCTTGAACTGCGTGTCTTGTGAGGCTATTTCAGAGGGCACTTACAAATCAACCACAACATTGCTGTGGATCTGGAGTCACGTGTAGGCCAGGCCATATAAGGAGAGTAGATTTCTTGAAGGACATTAGTGAACCAGGTGAGTTTTCACAACAATCAAGAATGTTATCATTAGACATTTAATTCAAGACTTTTATTCAATTTCAGCATCTGTCAGAGGCAGATTCGATGCCAGATCCCCAGAGCATTAACCTGGGTCTCTGGATTACTAGCCCAGTAACAATGCCATTACTCCACTGCCCAGCCCACATAGTATTGGCAGAATATGATGTCTTGTAACTTCTCAAAATTATAAAGCAATTTATTTTTTCAAACATTCTTTTTTTTTTAAATTTAGAGTACCCAATTAATTTTTTCCAATTAAGGGGCAATTTAGCATGGCCAATCCACCTACTCTGCACATCTTTGGGTTGTGGGGGCGAAACCCATGCAAACACGGGGAGAATGTGCAAACTCCACACAGACAGTGACCCAGAGCCGGGATCGAACCTGGGACCTCGGCGCCGTGAGGCAACAGGGCTAACCCACTGCGCCACCGTGCTGCCCCTTTCCAACACATTCTAATAGCTCTACAGTTTCTGGAAACATTTTGGTTGGAAGTGTTATTTTTTAAAATAAAGAACTAGTCTTTACAAGATAACTACCTCACACACCAATTCATGTATGACGATCTATGTTCACTACTGAATAATCTAATTTAATTATTGCTTTTTGCTATGAAATCAATATATGGCTAATACAGAAAAGGTACAGAAGGTGAAATGGCTGCAGGAAGCCATATGTTTGAGGTATAAAAGGGCTTCCTTGACCTTGTTACTAATGACAGTAACAATTTTGAAACTAAATGTGATTACACATACGTACTTACAGCTTCCTACATTACAACAGTGAATATGTTTCAAAAGTACTCCATTGGCTTTAAAACACTTTAGGAGGTCCAGTGGTCGTGAGAGGTTTGATAGAAATGTAGATTTATTCTAATTGTCCGCATATATTCCACTCGGTGTCCTCACCAGAATCATTGACAAAGATTGAGTCTTAATTTTGTGTAATAACCACGGCGTTGACACCATTTTGAATACTCTGTGAAACTCCAGACACACCATATGCACAATTATTTGTTGTAAAATACAGCGAGTTGTTGTGATTTGGAATGCGCTGGCTATAAATGGTGCTGGAATCTCATTGGACTGTGACTTGCAAAAGGGAATTTGGTACATTCTGAAAAAGAAAACAAAATCGTCAAACTCTGGGATTAAATGGGTCACTGCACAAAGAGCTGGCATAGGAGAAATGGGCCAAATAGACTTTTCCGTGCTCTAGCAGCCTTGTGTACATGTAAAGGGAGTGGTAATGACCTGGAACCTACTGCCTATGAGGGTCGGAGATGCAGAGATGACGGAGGGATCTCAATAGGAAATTGGACAGGCACAGAGAAATAAACACACAGGGATTCGGGGAAAGAACGGGGCAATGGGCAGACTGGCTTCCTCCACAGGGAGCCGACACGTTCCCAAAGGGCTGAATGGCCCCATTCGCCATCCTCCAGATGCTGTGATTTCAGGAGAGAAATTCAGCTGCTCCAGTCACTCCAACTAACTGGAGTCCCTCATCTCTGGTGCCATTCCCGTAAATGTCCTCTACACTATCTCTCAACTTCACATCTTTCCTAAAGTGTGGGGCCCATATATAGGGTTCCATTCCAGAGGGATAGAATTGAAAAGCACGGAGGAAATGTTCAACTTGTTTAAAACGATGGTTCAATGACACTGGGAGCACTGTCAACATTGGTGATCTCCATTTCGATAAAGGAAATAGAGGCACTGGAGAAGATGCAACAAAGATTCATAATATACAAACTGAGAGCATTTAACACTCAGGAAAGGCTGGGGCTGCTTTTTTCTGGAAAAGAGAAGACTGATGGGTAACCTGATGGACATCTTTCAGATTATGAATGGATTCAATAATCCAATAGGAATTTCAAGAGACACCTCTTTACCCAGCGAGTGGTGAGAATGTGGAACTCGTTACCACAGTGAGTGGTTGAGATGAAGAGCATGAATCCATTGAACGTAAAGCTAGATACATACATGAGGGAAAAAGGAATAGGATATGCTGATTGGGGGTTGTGGGGAGATGTAGATGGGTGGATGGAGGATCATGTGGAGCATAAATACTGATGCAGACCATGGCTAATCTCAGCCGGTGTGGGAATTTAACCTGTGCTGTTGGTGTCACTCAGCACAAACCAGCCATCCAGTCAACTGAGCTAACCAATCCCTGTGTAAATCTGTAATAATTCCTTAAATATTAGTGATTGCCTGTCTCCCACCATACTATTTAATGTAGTTTCCCAGTGCCCCTCAAATAACTTGCCCCTCATACCCTAATAAATTTCTTCTGTGAGAAGCACCAAGATAAATTAAACAAAAGAACCATGTAACCACTACAGCCTATCTTCATGGCAATGTGGTATGATTTTGGGTGTTTCCAAACAGAAATGGTCATGAAACATCTTGTAACCTCCAAACACCCTTTCACTCTTTGATCCTTGTGAAATGTGAAACCAGATATTCGCAAGAAGGCTCAGAGAGAATCAGCCCACTGGAGGCGAAGTCGTGAGACCGGCCAGTCCAGCAGAAAGAAACCCTCTGACCATCCCCACTGACCAACAGAATGAACAAAATGCAGTCCTGGATGTAATTGAGAACAGAAGCAAGAACAGCAGAATCCAATCCCTGTAATCGGTTGTGAACTTGTTGGTGTCTCCGGAAGTGCGGTGAATTACAAAATTCCTTCGCACATTGAGAGCAGGAGAATGGCCTCTCCACAGTGTGAACTTCCTGGTGTGACTGCAGACGGCATAACCGAGTGAATCACGCAAATAGACGTGAACGAATCTAATGTCATCGGAGAATGGAGACATGGCTGCAGGATGACCAGGGATGGCAACTGAATATATTCTGTGTTTAGGAAGGACAGACAAAAAGGAAAAGGCAGTGGAGTGGCAGTGATAATAATAATCTTTATTCTTGTCACAAGTCATTAACACAACAATGAAGTTACTGTAAAAATCCCCTAGTCGCCACATTCCAACACCTGTTCAAGTATATTGAGGGAGAATTCAGGATATCCAGTTCACCCAAGAGCACATCTTTTGGGACTTGTGGGAGAAAACCGGAGCACCCAGAGGAAAACCAGCAGACACGGTGAGAATGTGTAAACTCTGCACAGACAGTGACCCAAGCCGGGAATCGAACCTGGGATCCTGGCGATGTGAAGCAACAGTTCTAACCACTGTGCTACCCATGAGGCCCATGGTTAAAGAGGAAAATAAACAATAGTGAGGAAGGATATTAGCTCCGACAGTGTGGAATCTGTGTGGGTAGAGCTGAGAAACAGCAAGGGGTAAAAACATTAGTGGGCATCGTATATAGATCCCCAAACTGCAATGGTGATGTTGGGACTTGACAGGGAAGATGGAGGAGAGATTTCGCCGATGGTGGGAGGGTACCGAACCAAGGTCGCAGTCTGAGGATACGGGATAGACCATTTAGACAGAGACGAGGAGTAATTTCTTCAAACAGAGAGTGGTGAGCCTGTGGAATTTGTTACCACAGGAAATATTGAGGCCAATGCAATGAATGCTTTCAAGAAGCAGGTGCATATTGCACTTAGGGCGAAGGGGATCATAGGATATGGAGGGGGGGAAAGCGGGATTAGGCTATTGAGTTGGATGATAAACCACGATCATAATGAATGGCAGACCAGGTGCAAAGGGCCAAATGGTCTCTTTCTGCTCCTATTTTCTATGTTTCTATCTAATCTCTTCCCACACTTAAGATTAGGTCGATGGACTCTCCCCAGTGTGAACTCGCTGGTGTGTCTGCAGACTGGATAACTGTGTGAATCCATTCCCACAGAGGGAGCAGGTGAATGGTCTCTCCCCAGTGTGAACTCGCTGATGTTTCCGCAGGACGGATGAATCAAGAAATCCCTTCCCACACTGAGAGCAGGTGAATGGCTTCTCCCCAGTGTGAACTCGCTGGTGTGCCTGCAGACTGGATAAATCACTGAATCTCTCCCCACACTGACAGCAGGTGAATGACGTTTCTCCAGTTTTAACTCGCTGATGGCACCGCAGGTTGGATGAAGTACGGAATCCCTTCCCACACTGAGAGCAGGTGAATGGCTTCTCCCCAGTGTGAACTCGCTGGTGTGTCTGCAGACTGGATAACTGTGTGAAGCCATTCCCACAGAGGGAGCAGGTGAATGGCTTCTCCCCATTGTGAACTTGCTGATGCTTCAGCAGGGTGGCTGAATCAATGAATACCATCTCACACTGAGAGCAGGTGAACGGCCTCTCCCCAGTATGTCTGCGTCGATGAACCTCCAGCTCACATGGGAATCTGTATCCCTTCCGACAGTCCCCACATTTCCACGGTTTTTCCATGTTTTGGCTCTCCTCGTGTTTCTCCAGATTGGATAATCAGTGGAAGCCTTGATTACACACGGAACATGTGCACTGTCTCTCCTCACTGTGAATGGGGTGATGTTTTTTCAGGCTGTGTAACTAGTTGAAGCTCTTTCCACAGTCAGTCACTGGAACACTCTCACTTGGGTGTGTTGTGTGGGTCTCGGTGCTTTTCCAGTCACATTCACGTTTAAAATCTTCTGAAGCCGATAGATCGGACAAACATTTCTCCTTCTTGCCGATGATATTCAGAACCCAGTGATATTCAGATCAGAAGGAATCGAGTGAGTTTGTCACATCGAGACGTGGTGTTTGAGATTTCTGCCTATAATTCCTCCTCGTCCAATTTCCTTTTAAAACAATTTATAAAAGTCATTGTTGTTAGTACAGATAGAAATTCAGAACAGACAATTCAAGTTCCTGTGGAACATTATTTCTCTATAGTTCTCCAAAAGCTGTAAATCTCCATCCCACACAATCTCCCTCCATTCTCACTCTGCTGTATCTAATATTCACCCTCCCAATTCTCCTGAAGGTGCTGATTCATGTTGATTGACAGATCTAAGCTCAGCTCACTGCTTCCTGACCAGGACAGAGATTATAATAGGAGCAAGAGTAGGCCATTCGGCCCACCAAGTCTGCTCAACCATTCAATGAGATCCTTGGCCGATCTACTTCAGCACCATTTTCCCACACAATCCCATATCCCTCGATATCTTCAATACATAGAAACCTATCAATTTTTGCCTTGAACATGCCTGATGACTGAGGCTCCACATTCCTCTGGGATAGAGAATTCCAAAACTTCACCACATCCCCGAGTCAAGAAATCCTTCATCTCAGCTTTCTCTCTATTTTTCTACCTGTTCCCCATAACCCCATAAGGGGCAGCACGGTAGCATGGTGGTTAGCATAAATGCTTCACAGCTCCAGGGTCCCAGGTTCGATTCCCGGCTGGGTCACTGTCTGTGCGGAGTCTGCACGTCCTCCCCGTGTGTGCGTGGGTTTCCTCCAGGTGCTCCGGTTTCCTCCCACAGTCCAAAGATGTGCGGGTTAGGTGGATTGGCCATGCTAAATTGTCTGTAGTGTCCTAAAAAGTAAGGTTAATGGGGGGGTTGTTGGGTTACGGGTATAGGGTGGATACGTGGGTTTGAGTAGGGTGTTCATTGCTCGGCACAACATCGAGGGCCGAAGGGCCTGTTCTGTGCTGTACTGTTCTATGTTCTAACCCTTCATTCCATCGTCAATAAAATATCTATTGAACTTGTGCTTCAATATATTCAATGACCCCCAGATACAACTGGTCCCTGTGGAAGAGAAATCCAAAAACTAACAACCCTCTGAGGGAAGAGATGTTTGGAAATCTATAACGTAGCTACAGTCTGATATTACAAGAAGAGAAATAATAATTCATTTACTTCATTACTAAACCATAAATAATATATCCAATCTGTACCATGTAACAATACGAGACATATCTCTGTCCATTATTAATTTAGTGTCCTCTGAAATGTCAGCCATCTCCTGGGGAACTCACCCCATTTAATTGTGAACATTAGGAAAGAGACACCCTTTTAAAAATAAATTTAGAGTAACCAATTATTGTTTTTCCAATTAAGGTGCAATTTAGCGTGGCCAATCCACCTACCCTGCACATCTTTGGGTTGTGGAGATGATACCCATGTAGACACAGGGAGAATGTGCAAACTCCAAATGGAGAATGTGCAAACTCCACACGGACAGTGACCGAGGCCGAGATCAAACCCGGGGCCTCGGCGCTGTAAGGCAGCAGTGCTAATCGCTGTGCCACCAAAAACCATTCTTTTAGTCAGACAAATAAATCTGTCAACCTGTTAAGGAGATGGGTGGGAGGAGTTGGAAACACTTTCTGGAGCCGCTAACCTTCATTTGTTTTCTCCCAATTAAGGGGCAATTTAGCGTGGTTCCAGGTTCAGCTCAATTCATCAATGAGGACAATTATCTCTGGGAAGGAAGGAAACCCTGGGGGTGGGCGGGGAGGATTCCCAAACACCCACTAAGACCCATTGGTTTTATTGTTAGTCTGCAGACAGGAGCTGGAGAACTGAACCCAGGGAGAGGAGAGGGAGGGAGAAAACTGGGAGTGGAGGAAAGAAATGGTGAGATGGGTTTGGATTTCAACCCAGGGAGGAGGGAGAGTGTGTGGGACCAGGATTTACAGCTTTGGGGGAACAAGAGAGGAAAAAATGTTCCAGAGAAACTAGAATTGTCTGTTCAGAATTTCTATCCTGGACTGACAGTGATGGCTTTTGTTTGTTTTAATTACAAAAAAGTCAATTTAGAGTACCCAATTCCTCTTTTTTTCCCAATTAAGGAGTAATTTTAGCGTGGCCAATTCACCTGCCCTGCAAATCTTTTTGGATTGTGAAGGCGACACCCATACAGACACGGGGAGAATGTGCAAACTCCATACGGACAGTGACCCAGAACCGGGATCAAACCCAGGTCCTCGGCTAACCACTAAGCCACCGTACCTGCCCCTAGTGATGACTTTTATAAACTCCTTTTACAGGATATTACAAGGGGAGGATTTACAGATGGAAACTCAAATCAAACTTCACATCAAGATTTAACAGAGTCGGGGAGCACGGTGGCCTAGTGGTTAGCACAGCTGCCTCATGGCACTGAGGTCCCAGGTTCGATCCCGGCTCTGGGTCACTGTCCGTGTGGAGTTTGCACATTCTCCCAGTGTCAGCGTGGGTTTCGCCCCCACCAACCACAAATGCGCAGAGTAGGTGGATTAGCTACGCTAAATTGTCCCTTTATTGGAAAAATTAAATTGGGCACTCTAAAATAAAACATTAAAAAAAAAAGATTTAACAGAGTCACTCCATTCATCAGGACCTGAATATCATTGGCATGTGAATGTGGAAGAAGAAATGTTTGTCTGGTCTGTCTGTAGAAAATGATTTTCAAGATCAGCGTGACTGAAAGAAACCCGAGACACACACGACTCGCGTGAGAGTGTTCCATTGAACTGACTGTGGAAAGAGCTTTAACCAGTTACACGTCTGAAAAAACATCACACCATTCAGAGCAGGGAGAGGCCGTCCACATGCTCACTGCGGGGACAAGACATAAACTGATCATCAACGTGGAGAGGGACAAGGACACCAGCAGCATCCTGAAACCGTGGAAATGTGGGGACTGTGGGAAGGGATTCAGATCCCCATGTGAGCTGGAGATTCATCACCGTAGTCACACCGGCAACAGACCATTCACCTGTTCTGAATGTGGGAAGGGATTTACTCAGTTATCCGAGTGATGATTTACCAAGATGTGGGAGCCGAGCTGGTGAGGAAGGAGTTGGGGTGGTATACCCAGCAAAGCTGCAGCTCACATACAAGTCCAAAGACTTCCATTTTGAGAAACCAGAGGAGGCGAACATTGTAAAGCGTGGACTGGGGTCCAGTTATCTGTATTGGACAAGATCTACGTTCCCTGTGGGGTGGGATGGGTGTTATGATAACCTCTATATAGATCATAGAATTTACAGTGCAGAAGGAGGCCATTCGGCCCATCGAGTCTGCACTGGCTCTTGGAAAGAGCATCCTACCCAAGGTCAACATCTCCACCCTATACCCATAACCCAGTAACCCCACCCTACACGAAGGGCAATTTTGGACAGTAAGGTCAGTTTATCACGGCCAATCCACCTAACCCGCACATCTTTGGACTGTGGGAGGAAACCGGAGCACCCGGAGGAAACCCACGCACACACGGGGAGGATGTGCAGACTCTGCGCAGACAGTGACCCAAGCCGGAATCGAACCTGGGACCCTGGAGCTGTGAAGCGAGTGTGCTATCCACAATGCTACCCTGCTGCCCCCTTTAGTTTTGATATTTTCTGATAAAATCTGTTTTTCTGTTCTGAGTGAAGGGAGGAAAGAGATGGTTTCTTCTTTATGAAGCACAATGTAGATATATAGGGGGTGGGAGGGAGACAGGTTAGCTACCTGATGACTACAGAATTGTTTTTGTTTTACTCTGTGAGTCTATGGGTACATGTGGCGGCCATCGTGGGTGGACTCTTGGCCTGTACATGTTGAACATTTACTGGATAGTCCCTCACGGTTGATTCCGTGATGGGGCGTGGGGGAGACCCCTGATTTAGCTGGTCACCTGGAACGTAAAGGCATTGGATGGACCAATGTAGAGGTTGAGGGTTTTCGCTCACCTAAAGAATCTAAATGCTGATGTGGGGTTCTGGCAGGAGTCTCACTTGCAGGTTAGAGATCAGACCAGACTGCGGAGGGGTGAGCAAAGTGTTTCACTCGGGCTTTGATAGAAGGGCTCGATGTGCTGCTAAATGTAGAATACCCAATTCATTTTTTCAAATTACGGGGCAATTTAGCGTGGCCAATGCACCTACCCTGCACATCTGTGGGTTGTGGGGGTGAAACCCACGCAAATACGGGGGGAATGTGCAAACTCCACACAGGCAGTGACCCAGGACCGGGATCGAATCTGGGACCTCGGCGCTGTGAGGCAGCAGTGCTAACCAGTGCGCCACTGTGCTGCCCGTGAGGTGCTGCAATTCTAATCAATAAACAGACCCCTCCTTCGGTCACTAGGATCATTGCGGACACTAATGGGAGATACGAGGTGGTCAGTGGGTCATTGGGTGCTGGTGAATGGCTAAGCCTCTAACTGGGACGATGTGGCATTTGTATGAAAAATTGTTGGGATCCATCCCAGACCTGGATACACATCGGTTGATTCTTGGAGCAAATTTTAATTGCGTACTGGATCCTAAATGGACAGGTCCAAGCCCATTCATCCCCGACAAATACAGGAAAAAGGGAATGAAACCGAACAGACCACCCGGCAGCGACCCAGGCACCGGAAACGACAACGGCAAACCCAGCAAAAGATAAAGAAAAGCTGTTCATTAGCAGATTGTAAAAGGATTATGGGACACAGATTTAAGAATGGGAGCAAGATCTGCAGGGGAGATGTTACACAGTGAGTGATAATGATCTGAACTCAATGCTTACACACAAAGGTCGATAATCTCCAGGTCCTGATAATGCGAATGGTGCTGTCAGAATTTGGTGTGAGGATTGGTTGTGAGTTTCCTGTCTGCGAATCCCTTTCTAAGCCCCTGTGAAAGAAGTTTACAAAGGCATCACTGTCAGTCCAGAATAGTAATTCAGGAAAGATAAACATTTCTCCTGGTTTGAATTTGCTGTGTGTAAATCCTCCCCTACAAATCCCCTGTAAAAGGAGTTTCCAAAATTAATCACTGTAAGTCCAGGATAGAAATTCACAACATTCTCCCCTCCTGCTCCCTGGTCCAGGATGACCGCTCATGCCCCCCGCTGCACACTGACCCTCGTCATCAGCAGTCCCTCGATTTGGCCCATCGAGTCTGCACCGGCCCTTGGAAAGAGCACCCCATTTAAAGCCACATTTGCAAACCGTTCCCTCAACCCAGCAACCCCACCCAAACCCTTTGGACACTAAGGGCAATTTAGCATGGTCAATCCACCTAACCTGCACATCTTTGGGCTGTGGGAGGAAACCGGAGCACCCACTGGCTCAGGCTGACTCGCTGATTGTCCAATAATAACAGTGAGAGTCTCAGTGGGACAATCAGACAATAATAGTGGAGATGGGGCCCAGAGGAGAAACAGCAAAGGATTCACTCACTTTGAGAGTAACAAACACAGTGTCTGCTCCCATAATAAGAGTCAGGCAGTGTGTGAGTGAACACATCATTGGATCCAATGTAGAATCATGGAATCCCCTCAGTGCAGGGGGCCATTCGGCCCATCGAGTCTGCAACAACCCTCTGAAAGAGCAGCCTACCTTGTCAAATTCCCCATCCTATCCCCACAACCCCTCCCAGTGACAATCTAATGCAGCCAATCCAGCTAACCTCCACATCTTTGGACTGTGGGAGGAAACCAGAGCACCCGGAGGAAATCCACGCAGACACAGGAAGAATGTACAAACTACACACAGACAGTGACCCAAGGTCAGAGTTAATCATAGAATCTACATTGCAGAAGAAGACCATTCAGCCCAT